>NC_066593.1:8384773-8497273 GCF_905475345.1 Vespula vulgaris
AGCAGAAGCAATAGCAACTAACAAGCATGAAAACCAGGAATTTGGTACGTGTTCGTAACTCTACGAAATTGAGGCCGTTCGTTCGGGCAAAAGATGGACGTTTCGAATGTTGGTGTTATCTAAAGAAAATTATTTCTCAACATAGTCTAACATAACTCCAGCAAATAATTGTATCAGACTAAAATCATAGTTGAAAGTCTTATAAAGCAGAAATTAAATCGTTGCACGATCATTCTTTCTTCCTTTTTTTTTGTGTATTTGTTACTTTTAACGTTTCTTCAATAAATGTAGAAGATTTAAATTTTGACACCTACTTTTCCTTTCTTTTTTTTTTGTAGGAGGGGCGGGACATAATATAAAATATATATTTATATATTATAATAGAATTATACAATTTTCTAATTTTTGATGAATTCAAAAGAATTCGACGTAAACAATTTTCCGTTCTTTTTTCTCCCCCCATACAGACGAAACATCAAGTAACGATGTAGAATAACTTAATTTTTCTTAAAAAAGAAGAAAAAGAAAAAAAAAATTTCTCGAAATACGTTTGAATTTCTGAACAACGTGAACGTGTTCGTGGAATAAATTCTGGAAATTTTGTCTCATAATTTTGTCACACCATATATAATTGTTCTATACGTTATATACACATACTTGTAATTCGCTTCGAAGCATCGCAAAGCTTCGTAATCGGCATTACGAGATACGGCTGTTTATACGAATCTGTTTGTAAGTACGTGAACGTGTAAATACACTAGTACACCTCTGCTATACAATAATACCTATGTACTTTAGATATGTATACGTGCATACGTGCTGCAACTAGTATTTATAGATTCCGCACGCGGTATTGCGTAATACGAAGACGCACGAGCTGCGTTCTCTCTACGATTAATGTTCTAATATTAAAGTATACCATTCGTGGAAACGTCGAATCAACCTATTTGGCTCACAGAAATGTCGAATTCCCAGAACAAGGACATTTGCGTACTTCAAGAATGCCGTCTTGGCGCGAATTTTTGAAATTTATATACCTAATAAACATTTATCATAACTTTATATAATATTTGAAAATGTTAGATATAATAAAACGCTTTGTATTATTAATAAAAGAAATTAAATTATATAATTTTTATTATTATAATATCTAAAGAAAAAATTTTTTTAAAAAATTTTTTATTTTGTAATATATAAATATAATTTATTATATAATCTCTTTTATAATTATTATAGATTATATATATATAAATTATTATATAGCAATTATAATAATTTTAAAATAAATAGAATTATAAAAATTATAATAAATTATAGAAATATATTATTTTATAGAGAATTAGGTTATATATCTAATTTTTATACAGATCTGATTAATATAGTCTAATTTTTATAATTATAAAAAAAAATGTATTAATATATGCGTTCTTATATAGGTTCTATATAAAATAAACCATTACTGTACTTTGAAAATGTCGTTTCGACGCACATTTTCAAAATTAAATAATTAATAAACTATTTATAACAAGAGTGTATCTAAAATAGTATTTTAAAATTATATTTTCCTTGATATTTTTAAAACTTTACGTTTCACTTCTGATAAATTAAATTGGATAAAAAAACTTTTAATTAAAACAAAATAAATATCAAAAATGTATACGCGACAAGAATGAAATATCGTCCGAATAAATAAATATTGACAAAGTGATAACAATGATTTCGTTCGTTAATTACATTATAACGCTTGATTAATATGACTCGTAATATTCGATTAATTAACGGTCGATGTAAACTTCTCAATTGACGGTAAAAATAAAAATAAAAATAAAAATAAAAACGAGAACAACAACAAACGTTGACAGAGTCGATTCAAATGGATATATAAATTTCTAACGAGATGAAAATCACAAGATATTTGCAATTATAATAGACATATAATCATTCATTCATTTCGCCTAGTAAAATCTGACCGTAATATAAGAAGGTATTTGGTTAAACCGACGTCATTTAGAGAATAAATAGAAATTTTCCAGGTCAGAAAAGTCAATATCGGCAATACGACGATGACTTGTCGAAAATAGAAAAGCTTTAGGTATTCCAAGTGGTCCGACCGAATGGTTATGATCATTGCTTTCAGTATGCTATGCGATTATCAACGCGTCGAGTAGGTACATTGGAAACCATTACCGAGAGAATTGGAGTGGAATGAAAAGCAAAGAGACGCGAATAAAAGAAAGAGAAAAAGGAGAAGAAAAAAATAAAAAGGAGAAGAAGGAAAAGAAGAGAGAAAAAATAAAAAGAAAGAACGAAAACTGAACGTTAATGTTCTATTACTAGAGTTAAATATTTGGTTTAACCAAAACGTTAAATGCTTCGAATTGAAGCTTTTTTCTTTATTCTAGAGATTTTAATTTTTACATGAAGTTTTATTTCTTTTTCTATTTTTTATTCTTGCCTTGTGTATGTGTGTGTGTTAAATATATTATATATATATATATATATAATATTATATATATTTTTTTTAATACTTTATATAAGTATCAATTTAAAAAATTGTACATAAATTATATATACATACATATACATATATATATATATATCAAATATATATATTTGAAAAATTATTATATATACAATATTAATATATATATAAAAATAATATATATAATATTATATATATAATTTTAATACTTTATATATGTATCAATTTAAAAAATTGTATAACAATTTATATATATATATATATATAAAATGTACATAGATATATACGTTCATATGTACATATATATAATACATTAACATATAATAGTATTAAATAAAGAAGAAGAACAAATATTTCGACGTGACTCAATCATTTAATTCTATTGAAATAAATTCTTTTTAAACCGAGACGAGATTATACGTTTTTACAAAATTTTCGGGATACCCTTATTATTTATTTTTCATTTACTGAGATAGAATATAACGCAATGGAGAAAGTAAGAAACGGTGTTGCAGATAAAACCCTGAATGAAGAAGAAACAAAGAGAAATGGTAGGAAAAGTGGAACGGACGTTTTACCGCACGTTCGGGATCGAAAATGGAAATTCATTGCGTGTGTGTGTGTGTATACATATATATAAAAAAAAAGAAAAGAAAAAATAGCATAGGAATAACGCAGTTTTATCTTTATCTTGCACTCTGCCCCCTCTCCCTATCTCTCTTTCTCTCTTTCTCTCTCTCTCTCTACCACATGTTCGTATCTAAAGTCACATACAAGTATATATATTCAGAGCGAACATAAAAAAGCTTCCATGGTTTTAATCTTTTTTTTTTCCCTCCGACATTTAGATAAATCAAATTCAGTCAATCATTGAGTTTTAAATATCAACTACTGTTAAATAATCGATAAACGACTGAACTGTTTAATTAATGAAAATGTACTAGCATTGAAAAATATCACACGAAGTAGTACATTTTAAAGTGAACATTTTTATATAATATAGAAATTTCTATAAATTTAATAATCTCTTTTTTTTCTCTCTTTTATCGAATTCAATCGATCCTTGATTCCGAATGTCAGTCACTGTTAAAATAATTAATAAACGAATGGATTGTTCAATTAATAAAAACGTACTAGCTTCGGAAAATATCACATGCAAGTAGTGCATTCGAAAGTGAACGATTTTGATATGATATAGAAACTTCTTGATATAGAAAATTTAATAATCTTTTCTTTTCTCTCTTTCTCTCTCTCTCTCTTTTTTGTTCTTTTTTGGAATTCAGTCGATGGCAGTTAACCTCGAATATA
The DNA here is from genome assembly GCF_905475345.1 of Vespula vulgaris. Classification (NCBI taxonomy): domain Eukaryota; kingdom Metazoa; phylum Arthropoda; class Insecta; order Hymenoptera; family Vespidae; genus Vespula; species Vespula vulgaris. The sequence goes on from NC_066593.1 coordinate 8,388,564, forward strand.
AGTAACTAAAAAATAATCGATAAACGAATAGATTTATAATTAATAAAAATTAATTACGCTTCGATACAAACATCCGATAAAGTGAACAACACACTCGATCCATACGAAATCTTCGATAATCTTTTTTTTTTTAGATTGAATCGATCGTTGACCCTAAACATCAGCGATCTTAAATAATCGACAAATGAATAAACTCTTTAGTTTATAAAAAATAAAATGGCTTCTTTATGGGACACGAATAGCCACGGTTGTTTCATAAATATAAAGAAGTAAAAGGGAGACAGAGAGAGAAAGAGAGAGATGAGAATGAGAGTGAGAGTGAGACAGAGAGGGGGAAGAGAAAAAAAGAAAAAAAGAAAAAAATGGCGAACATTATCGGTTTCTCCGAAAGCGTCGTTCTTGTTTCGAGGATTTTAGCGAGTAACGGCCGACGTACACGTAAGTTCGCTTTGCACTTAACCCCTACCATATCCACCCCCTCCCTCCCCACACCCTCGCACCCTACTTTCTCAACCAGCACCTTCTCCTTTACCTCTCCTTCTCTCGTTGCTCGCTCGCTCGTTCGTTTCTAACTACGTATATGGCTAACGTACGACGTAATACGTTCGAAGGGATTATCATGGGGGAGTATGGGCTTTTCTCGAGATTATTGCCCTTACATGAAATACTTCGCCAGTGAAATCGACCATTAACGATCGAAGAATACGTCCGGCCATAATAATGCTTGATCCTTATTTATCATTCATTTTGATATTTTTATTAAAGAAAAATTTATTTAATTCATACGAGAAAACTTCTCTCTCTCTCTCTCTCCCTCTCCCTCTCCCTCCCTCTCTCTCTCTTTATTTTATTTTTTTTATTTATTTATTTATTTTTTCATATAAAATTTATTCACGATTTTATTCGTTAAGATCGTAGATAAATATATGTTAATAAAATAAAATAAAATACATTAGTTACAATAAAAGACAATAAAGTGAAATGAAAGGAAATTAAATAATATATACAATTTATTTTAATTAATTTAATAACAAAATTTAGTTCAATTATAATATTATTATATATATTACACTACACTATGCTATGCTATTCTATACCGTACTATGCTATACTAGGTTATTTTATGTTACGTTATACTCTATTATGCAATATTATACTATACTATATTCGTTATATTCAATACTATTATTATATATCACTATATTGTTATATAATATATAAAAATATATTATATTAGTTAAAAATAAAAAAGTAAATTGGAATGTAATATACTATATCCTAGAATAATATATATGATATTATATACATATACATATATATATGTATATATATATATATATATATATATACATATATAAATTTTGTACATATTATCTATTCTGTCTCTCTGTGTGCATGCGCGCATACTTACATAAATAAATTTTTAATTTATACAAAAAAAAATTATATTAAAAAGTAAATTATTACAAAAATTATATTCATATCGAAATGGATAATGAAAATCGAACGACAATGACTAAACTTTGAGAGCTTTCTTTGAAATTGTCCATCATTTTCTCTCTCTTTCTTTCTCTTCTTCTAAGTATTACGATCGCGTGCTAGAGCGATATAATTTAATCGTCAAATTACCTCCTCCTCCTCTTCCTCCCTCCTCTTCCTCACCCCTCTCCCGCGAATCTAAGCTCAACTTCATTTTCTTTGCTTATATACAAAAGCGAACAGCCGAACCATTAGAAAGCTTTCTCGACTAATTGAAGCTTGAAACATGATTATAAAAAGCCACTCTCTGCTGCTGCTACTACACTACTAATACTACTACTGCTACTACTTCTACATACCTCCCCTCCTCCCTCCCAACCTCTTCTTCCTTGTTCGAAACATTATCGCCGGGACACTTAATTATCATTGAATCTAGAGATTAGAATATACCTCGACTATCTTTTAAAAGCACCGAGTAAAGGAAAGAAGAAAAAAATGGAAAAAAATAAAAATAAAAATAAAAATAAAAATAAAAATAAAAATAAAAATAAAAAAGAAACAATTTTCCCAAGTAATTTTGAATTTCCCTCGCAGCGCGCCTTCTTAATCCTTATGGATAATGGCCGACGCGGGAATATTGAATTACTTGCGAAGCCGCGCAAAATTAAATAAGCGGCGCGATACGATTTTTAATTATTCTTTTTTTCCTCTCTTCCCTTTTTGTTCCTTTTTATTTTATTTTGTACAGTATCACCTGACTCGATTTTTTTACTTTCTCTTTCTTTTTTAAATCGTGTGAATATACGATATGATATATACATATACATATACATATACATATACATATACGTATACATATACATATACATATACATATACATATACATATACATATACATATACATATACATATACATATACATATACATATAAAAGGAAAATAACAATGTTGGGTACCACGTGTTGGTACATAGTTATATATGCTCGTTTATACTTTTTCTTTTTTATGAAGTATCATATCACATTTTATTTTTAACTATAAATCTGAACTATATGTACATACATACATACATACATACATACATAAATACAAACATACATACATACATACATACATACATACATACATACATACATACATACATACATACATACATACATACATACATACATACATACATACATACATACATACATACGTACGTACGTACGTACGTACACAAGCGTGTGAGTGTACACGCTCACAACAGGAGCAGACAAAGTATCGGACAAATGATTTTTCTGAAATTTTATAAATAATTCATTATATTAATATTAAACTAATAGATTGATTTATAGAGGGAAGCGTGACAAATCATTCATATTAATAGACTTCATAATTTTTAACATAATACATATATTCTTCAAAAGTAAATAAAAATATAATTGACGAAAGTATTCAGACCAAACTTGAATCTTAAAGAAATTATAAAAATAAATGTACATTGATATAATTTATCGACACAAAACAATAAAATACTTGGAATCTGTAACTGCTTGCATTTTTTTTACATATAGATTCCAAATTTTTTACGTTCTATATTATAACAGAAATGCTCTTTCATTTTTGGCGGAGTATTTCAAATAATTCTGCAGCATTTCGAAATTTTTTATCGCTGATACTTAATCTTAAATGTTGCCAAAGATGCTGAATCAGATTTAAATTCGGACTTTGGGGCCATTTAAGGATGTTCACGGTGTTTTGATTTAAACAATTTTCCATGGCACGAGATGAATGCTTCGAATCATTATCATATTAAAATATCCAATTACTATTCATAACTTACTTCGTATATGTTAGCATATCTATTTTTAATATTTCAATCTATTGTTCTTTTTTCATAATACTTTCAATTTGCCTTGACCAGAGAAATATCCATAATATTCTCAACTCCATATTTCATTGTTGGGATTTGATAACAAACGTCATCTCTTTTAATTTTTTTAATCGTACACGTACGCACTATGAATTCCATGAAAGTAAATAATTTGCTTTCATCACTGAAAAGCACATTGTATTGACCAAATATTTTATTGACCAATGAAGATGTTCCTGAACAAATTTTAATTGAGCTAACTACTTCTTTTTTGTAATCAGTGGTTTTCTTATTCCATGCCGTCTATGTAATCCGAAAGACATTAAACAACATTGCACTGTAGGTACGCTTATATTTAAATCATCATTTTCTCTCAAACTTTTAAAAATACCTACTGTAATCCTCTACGGATCATAGCAACTGACAACCGTCGTATTTTTCTATCTTACCTAATAAATATTTTTTTTTGATTACCGGATTTAAATAAGTTGTTTAAGTGATCTCGGTCTAGAAATTATTTTCTAATACTATGTACTATTTGTTTTGCAATTTAAAAAGGTTGTAACACATCAAATAAAAATGCACCATCATTTAATGTTCCTATGATTTTTTTCTTTTATATATTTCGTCCTCGCACCATTCCAGAAAGATTAAAATAAAAACAGAAATAAAATTTAATAAATATTTAAGATTTAAGTCAGAAATTATATATATATATATATATGAATGAAATGTTCAAATACTTTTGTCCAGTCAAATTTGAATAAAATTTACTTTATACGTTGAAAGATGAAGATATCACTGTGTAACTTCTACACTAGCTAACAAGATACTAATATTAAATGATCCACAAATCGGTACTTTCACAATGACACGAAAACAAATAAAAATGAAAACATTTTTATTCATTTATTCGCCTGTCTCTTCCCCCCCCCCCCCTTTTCTCTGTATGTGTGTGTGTGTAGGCTTAATTGTAATTCTTTTTACACGATTGGAATTTTTTAATTTTTAACTCTATAAATTGCCAACTATTGGACCCGACAAATATAATTTAATATTTTAATTTAATATTTTAATTTTATATCAACATATACATAAATATTTATATAAAAAATTTTGAATATGTATAGATTTATTCTCGTCGAATGTTAATTCGTAACTTTCATATATGAGCATATAGATACATATATATATATATATTTAGAATAACATACATATATATATATACACATATGTATAGATTTATACAGCAATCTTGTCTCGATTCTACCTGTTGAAACGAGTCTCGTCTCGCGAGATAATTAGCAAATGATGACGCATCGTCGCTCGAGAAACGGAGGCCGGATTAACGGTAACTCTAATCTCGTTATTTCTTCGATATCACGTAGGAAGAAAACAGAAAGGAAAAAAAAAACGAAAATAAAAAAAGAAAGAATGATCATGGAAAGACGATCGAAATTTTATTTAAAAAGTATTGAAACTATTCAAAATTAATAAAACTATACACACACGCGCGCACACACACAATTTTATTAATTTATTATAATAATATACATGTGTGCACACGTATTCGTAATTTTTTAAATTTCATTTCATTACAAAAATTTATTCATATTTCAAAAGTAAGGTTTTGTTAATAAAAAAAAACAATTTTCATTTAGTATAAAACGTGTAGTTATGTGAAATTTATATAATTAAAAATTTTTTTATAACAGCATGTAATTTCCAATTTCAATTTACACACACACACACGAAATATATCTATATATCACATATTGAAGTTAGCAGATAAATTCAATACTTATAAATAATATATTAATACACGAGCTTTCATTTGTTGGTTTCATTCATCAAAAATATTACGATATCAATAAATAAAATCATCAGTTGCAAGATTTATTTCTATAAATCGATTAACGATAAAAAGAAAAAGAACATTTTATAATATTTAACAGATAGAAATAAGATAAAATCGATATCTTTTAATTGCAATAACAATCAAAGAAATTGTAACTTTGTATAATTATTATAAACCAACATTGTTAATTATAATTTTCTATAATTATTACAAAACAACATTGTTAATTACACAAAAACCTTACATACATAGATATACGAAATAACACACACACACACACAATAAGCGGGCGTTATCATCGTGAGTTTTCCCACGAACGATAACGTACATACATAACATGTACGTACGTACGTGTATAACATATATATACATATACTTACACACACATAAACACACACATTCCAACACGTCATTACTCTCGTTTCATTTAGGTGAGTTCGTCGAATCGCTGACGCAAACAGACGAATTACATGGATAAGTCTATCTAATTTCTTCGTAGAACTTTTACGAAGAAATTTCAACAACAAAAATGAACGAATGCGATGTACATACATATAAGTATATACATATGCACACGCGTACGCACGCACACACAGAGGATGTTTCATTTTAAACGATATGGCCAACATCTCCAGTCTTATTGGTTTTATAAAGAAATGTTTCAAATAAAAGTTCCTAGGTTTCTAGAGGAAAATGTAATACGCATTGCAGTTATTTCATACAGAATGCTATTGTCAAGATACCGTAGTAATAATCTGTTTTTTTTTTTTTCCCTTAAACGGAAATCGATATTTTAAGCTGAACAAAAGTTATAAAGAATATCAATCGAATCGAACGAGTACCTGGAGTACCTTTAAAATACCTTTTCATCGAGTTATGGCGTTTTGAATTTTAACAAGTTGTGTATAATTTTTATAATACGAGCAATTTTCTTATAAACGTTTGACAACCAAAAATCTTTTCTTCATTCATTCATTTATTTATTTTTGTTCATACATTCTCGAAATTGTAATTATTTGAAGTAGGTTGACCTAGAGTAATCACAAACAATATTATAACAACTAAACAATAACTAAAGAAAATTTTTTCGAGCATGAAATATAGATATCCATTAAAAAAAATAAAATTTGTTAAGACTATCGTTTCATGACGATAGCGAATACTCTATTATTAGCTGCAATAAATATTATATTTGGCAATGTTCATACGAAATATAGATTTGGATGTATCTGACAATATCCTTTGAAACATAACACCCTGTATATGTAATTGTGTGTGCGTACGTGTATATATATATGTGTGTGTGTAAATTTTATACATAGGCAAATTAGTGGCATGTAATTTTCTCTAATAATTTGCATTTACTTTGTCGTTAAATCAATCACTCGATTATGTATGTGGTAACCAAGTTACACTGTATATACAATCGTACCACGTGACCAAAGATATTATATAAACAAATACAATCACTAATACCTCATCTAAATAAATCAATGTGTGAAATTATATATATATCAAATTTTTTAAAAATACATATATTTAAAAAAGATTATATATATAATTAAAATATTATATAAACAAATACAATCACTAATATCTCATCTAAATAAATTGATGTGTGAAATTACACAGACACATACACACACACACAAGATTTCTTTAAAAAATATATATATTTTTTTAAAAAAGATTATATATATAATTTATTTCGATATAGAAATGTATAACATAATATATGAATATGTACATATAAATATTTAAGAAATATATAAATATATAATGAATATATAAAAAATATATATATATTTGATAAGTACAAGTATAAATTGTAAGCGTACGCACGCACACACTTACTAATCGATAAAAGTAACTAATGACTATATTGATACGAACAAAAGATAGAAAAAGCGAAGTGCAAAGTTTAAAAAAAATAAATAAATAAATAAATAACATTATTTTCTAATGACTAATCTGATAAGATAAAAATATTGTTTTTTCTCCTATGTATAAGAATGACATAGATCAGAGTGTTAGACATGTCGAAAGTCTTACGTCAGATCTTCTAAGCAGGATGCGTAAGATGTAGAAAATAATCGTTGGAAAATTCTTCACGTGATCTTCGGTAAATCGAAATTACAATGGGAAATATACTTGATACTATTGTGATTGGTCCTTGAACAAAAATTTATTTATCATCCTTTTTTTATTTCTTTCTTTTATATCCATTTAGAGTAAAAAAAAAAAAAAGAACATTGTAGGACGGGTAAAAAATGTCTAGAATAATTTAAAAAAATATCAGTTACTCTTTTTCGCGACTTTTCGAGCTAATTTTTTTTCTCCCCTTTTCTCTTTTCTTCAATTCGTAAAATCAGGAATTTACATTTTCAAAATCTACGTGCCTTAATAAGAAAATTCAAAAATTCTTTTACGAAAAACAAACTTTCGTCCCACTTTAGAAACGTTTTATCTTGTCCTGAACATTTTTTTTCGTTGCGATCTGAAGGAGAATGAGAAATAAAAGAAAGAAAAAAATAAATAAATAAAAAACAAATGGCTTAGGAATTCTTGAAGAAGTGTGATTAATTACATCGTATTATTAATAATACCTAGGGCAAATATTTTGCTTCACTTAAGAACTTTTAGCCCGATCTGTATATAAACGTGTATATTTAAGGATATGATTAGTTAGATAGATTGAAATACTTCGATCTCGCAATCATAATTTGGTGTGTGTGTGTGTGTGTGTGTGTGTGTGTGTGTGTGTGTGTGTGTGTGTGTGTGTGTGTGTGTGTGTGTGTGTGTGTGTGTGTGTGTGTGTGTGTGATAACAATGTATGTTAGTTTTCGGAAAAACTTGCGTACTGAGAAGAAACGATAGTCGATCTTCTCGTAGCCTTACGTAGGCGTTTAATAATACTCGTCGAAGGTTACCAAATACACATCGATAAGGCTAAGCTCGTTCTCGTCGTTGTATCGATCGCCGTCGAAAATAACTTTTCCACGAATCGGTTAGAACCGAAAGAACTTTCCTACTCGTTACATGAATCAGATCCAGCAATATTAATTTCTTTATTTATTTATTTGTTTGTTTGTTTATTTATTCATTTTGCAAAACAATACTACTCACTCGAGACACATTTAAGTATGTATGTATGTACGTGCAACACGTTCAACGTGTGTTAGAAAGATAATAGTATCAAAGAAAAAGAAAAAATAACTCAATTTTAATAAGTACTTTGCTGAGAAATACTTAAAAGTTTAATAAAAAAAAAAATGAGAGTATTCCGTCAATAATATGTTTCTTTCTCTTTACGTAAACATTTCTGCATAACGTGATAAGAGAAGGAGGGGGAAGAGAATTTTATCAAATCAAAGATATATTCCAAATTCGATATAAATCCATAATGAAAATTTTCAATTAATTTTTAATTAATTTCTTTGATAAATCAACATCTCTTATAATAAAATATATTATTATCATTATATCCAAATACTTTTAACATGCACAATACATAAATCCATACATACAAACAAACAAACAAACAAACAAACAAGCACACTATATATATATATATATATATATATATATACTCTTACGTAGTATATATACCTATATATAAGAGTATATATCTATACTCTTAACTTATTTTAAATATATTATTATTTTAAATATAATATATTTAAATAAATATTTTAAATATAAAAAATAAAACTAATTATTCTCTCTTTCTCTATCTCTCTTTCTCGCACACGTGCATCATATTAGTTCCCTTCTTTGTCTATTTCTCATTCTCACACTTTCTCTCTCTTAAGTACTACAATCGTGGGCGTTAATGTTGATCTAGCGGTTGGTATTACACTATGAAATTCGAAGCAGTGAACTGCAGCACACGCTTCCACGAATCTTCACTGTGAATTCAACGTGCACTCACTCTCACCCTCTCCTACCCTCCCTCCCTCTCCCTCTTTCTCTCATTTTATCTGTCTGTCTATCTGTCTATCTGCCTCTTTGTCTCTCCATCTCTCTCTTATTCTATCTGTCCATCTATTTGTCTGTCTCTTTCTATCTATTTCTCTCTCTCTCTCCCTCTCTGTCTCACTCTCTCTCTCTCTCTTTCTTAGATGGTAACGAGGACGCAAAATTGCATATCCGCAGGAAAATCCGGGACGAACGTGGACGCGTAAATATTTCTATAAATTCCGTGACGCATTCTCGGTACCGAGTTGAATCTTTACCGAGAACCTTGCGAGTCTCTGATCCAACGTGTTCCAAATTCGAAGTTTGTCTTTCGAACGTGTGCACCAAGTAAACGAAACTCCAACAGTTACGTAGTACCTACATATATATGTAGGTATTTTTTCCCACCATTTGAAATATTTGTTAAATTTATTCAACAACACGAAAATTCTAAATAATTCAAACTATTCGATAATAATAACGATAGGAGAAAGATTGTATCAACATTATATAAATAATTGAAAGGGAATGAGAGGGAGAGAGAGAGAGAATAATTAAATAAAATATTTAATATCGTTTACATCAGGAATATATTTTATCATTTTAATTTTGTATTGTAGTAAATTAAATTAAAATATTAAATACAACAGATGATATACAACAGCTTACCGATTCGAGAAAATACAAGCATCAGAATGAAAATATCTAAATAAATGTAAAAATAATTCGAGGATGTAACAATAATAGCAATAAGAAAGGTAAAAGTTTAGAAGAAGAAAATGAAAAAAAAAAACAAAATAATTAAAAATATAATAGATTCTAAAAATCACAAGTACTACGCAGAAAACAACTTGTCAAATCGTCGAGCTAATAACACACTGTATATTAAGAAAAAAAGAAAGAAAAAAAAATCAGAAATCTCAAATATTGCAGATTGCATACTAAAGAAAAATAACCGAACTCCATATTATTATAACAAAAGCATACTTGATCGTTCCTAGTTGCATTCCATTCCGTAGAAAGAAAAGCATTTGCCATTCAATTAAAATCTTTGTTCTCTTCGTCCATCTCTTGTTTGATAATAAAAAAAATCTCGGATGCCATGTGCACGCGCGTTGCTCATTCGCTTTCAGAATTTAATTTAATATATACTAATAATAATAATAATAATAATAATAATAATAATAATAATAATAGAAAGAACAAAAAAGAGAGAAGAGAAAAAGAAGAAACAAAAAATCAGAAATTAAATTCCCGAGAACATAATCTCTTATAACAGGAATGGAAGGGGGGGGTGAGGGGTTGCGTCTGGGTTATACAAAAAGCTTCAAAAGTAAAGCTAGTTTGAATTGGATGTACGAACGAACGAATAAAATAAAATAAAATAAAATAAAATGAAATGAAATAAACTAAAATAAAATGAAATAAGAGTAAGATGAAAATTCGTACGTGTAAAAACTCACGGATTCGCAATTTCCGAAGAAAGGGAAAAAAGAAAAAAGAAAGAAAAAAAATAGACTGACCTACGTAAGTAAACGATCGAAGAAAACTTTCTACGCGAGCTCGAAAGTTGTACTCATTGCAAAACGAGATTCGACTTTTTCTAACGTTGAATCTATCCTTTCTATTTCTACCTATCTCTCTCTTCCTTTCTCTCTATCTCTCTTTCTCTTTCTATCTATCTATCTCTCTCTTTTTCCATCTCTATAAAACATTATCCTAAATGAAGGAAAACCGTGTGTTATACGTACGTGTGTGCATAACACACATGCGCGCACGCGCATACATCATGCATATCATATATATTTCTACACATAACACACACACACACATATATATATATATACATATGCAAAACACGTGTTCGAACCGGAAGAATTTACATCGATGGATACATACACAAGAAGTTTGCGAGCACGTCAGCAAGCATCCGAGCTTTTTCCTACTTTGCTTTTGAACTTACGTGACGCAAGATTCTTATACTTTTCTTAAATTCAATCGCATTTCTATGTTGTCCACGTACAGGTATATGTATATATTTATCTTTGTATCTATGTATCTACGTATATATGTATATACGTATGTATGTATATATGCAGGTAGTAAAAAGCCATGACACAAAAAATCAATGAGATAGATAGATAGAGAGAGGGAAAGAGAGAGAGATTGATAGAGATAGAAATAACTCTACTTAAATATTATTAACAATATTCTATTTAATTGATCAAAAAATAAATGTTATTTAATTACTAATAAACTTTTTATTTTTGTTTTTCTTTTGTTAAATTACATATTAAAATCTCAATATCAGCTTTCACAGTATTACATGTGTTTGATCTTCCGTTAAAAAAAAAAGGGGGGAGGGAGAGAGAGAGAACATTTTATTGGCCAGCCTAATAATAAGAAAAAACAAATATCACAGTAATACGCTATATTATATTTCCTACTATACTCTCTATTATACTATTACATATACATACGTACGTGTATGTAGGGGCACGCGTGCGTGTGTGTAATATTATAATATTTTTTCCTATTATTACAATTTATAATAATATTAAAAAATATATAAAAAAAAATGTATAATATTAAAAAAAAAATGATGATTCAAAAAAATACAGATCATTAAAAAATATGACAGTAAAGATACAAGAAAAATAACAATAACAATAACAATAACAATAATAATAATAATAATAATTCAAAACATCATAATATGCAGAACAACAACAAATTCAAGATAGAAAATGAAATTGTACACAAAAAATACAGGAAAAAAAAAGATAGGAATCAAGACCTACTTAAAATATAATTCCATTCGTTAGAATTATCTCGAGAATGAACTTCTTATCACCGAATAAATTTACGTATTATACGTTAAACCATGCATACACAATCGAGAAAGACGAAGGACGAAAATACTAAAACGTTAAGCATTTCGTCGTACTACTAACTACGCGAAATCAATTACTAAGCCTCTTGGAATAGCATGCAACAATTGCAGAAAGAAGGAAGGGAAAAAAGAAGAAAAAAAGGAAGAAAAAAGAGAAAGAATAAAATAGAATAGAATAGAAAGGCATAAAGACACAGGCAGAAAGAAAAAAAAGAGAGAGAGAGAGAGAAAGAGATGAAGAAAGAGAAAGAGAAATTCCACGAGGGACAGGAACAATTTGAAACGAATCTTTGGTGGGTCGTACCGAATGCGAGCGAATTACTATACTCCACCCTCGGTGGACGACGAAGAACGACGACACGACACAAACTACTGGGAAAGGAAGGAAGAAGAGGTAAATGAAAGAAGGAATGAAATTTTCGAAAGGGATGAGAACGGAGAGTGAGAGAACGGAGAGAAAGACAGAAGGAGTGAGAGAGAGAGACAGACAGAGAATACGTCCGTTCGCATACGTCAAATTACAGTTTTCATCCTCAAGCTTGTCATTATCTGCTCGTCCCAAGACCCTTAGTCCCTACACACATACAGCATCACACACACGTATGTACGGATATATGCATGCACGTATATGAACGAGTTCAAAGAAAAAGAGAAAATGAAAGAAAAAAAGAGAGAAGGAGAGAGAGAAAGAAATGGAAGTATATATACAATAGAATAAAAGAAAAGGAAAGAAGATAACGAAGAGGAGTACATGTTGGAAGAGAATAAAAGAAAAACTTGTCTTTTGTCATTTTCATGAGATTCTCTCTCTCTCTCTCTTTCTCTCTGTCTCTCTGTCTCTCTCTGTCTCTGTCCCTCTCTCTCTCTGTCTATCTATCTAGTACTTCCGTTTTGTACATTTCAAAAAAAAAAAAAAAGAAAAAAATAATAATAAAATAGAAAAAAAATATACACACGTAGATACATATAAACGTGAAATCATCTCATATGAAAAATAATCCATATACGTGGGGCTATATTTCATGGAGACGCTCTGGAAACTAGGAAACGACTTTCCGCGAAACGATTATAGACTTCCGGCTGCCGTTTCGAAACCGCGTCCTCGCTGAAGTAAACGTGGACTGATGCTTTACTATACTATACTATACTATACTATACTGTATGTATTGTACCACATCATATAGTACATACACAAAAAGAGAAAGATATACACAAACGAGTTAACTATTCGTTTTCTCTCGTTCGACACGCCAGGATCATTATCCTTCCATAATAACGGAGTCTGTCATATGAAATAAAATGATTGAGAAAGATTGAAAGAAAAAGAAAGAAGAAGAGAAAGAGAAAAGAAGATTACGTTCGTTCTTTTTTTTCTTTTTTTTTTTTTAATAATGATAAGCCAATGCAAAAGATATCTTTTCTATTTTTGATATTATAGAAATAAAAAAATGTAATATTTGTGATTTTTTAAAGATAATTCGATATGATTCTTTCTTCCTCTCTCTCTTTCTTTTTTTACTTTTGTCCATTCTGTATAACAACATACATACATACACACATATATATATATTTTTTCTGTCGATCATAAGAAACATAAATGATAGAATTAAAACGATAATATCGATTTTATTCTGTTTTCGATATATTTTTAATTAATAACTTTAAAGAAGACACTCCATATGTAATATTAAATAAAAAGTAATTTTTAAATGATAGACTTAAATACTCATAATCAATAGTATTCATCGATTGAATTGAATTGAACATCCCATATTGTACTATATATACATATATGCGTATAAAAATAAAAAATATATATATAAATAAATAGAAAAGAAAATTATATATTATCTACTGTTCGTATTTCAATTTACTTTGTTTTTATTGTCCCACGTGCACATCTATTCTTGGAATTCTCCATTCTTCTTAGAATTTGTCGATGCAACGATGCATTCTTATATCACCATAATCATAAATATAATCAACATGATCATCGTCGTCGTCGTCGTCGTCGTCGTTGTCGTCTTCGTTGTTGTCTTCGTTTTCGTCGTTCACCGTTCTCATCGTCGTCTTGTCATCATAATCATCATCATCATGTACGAAAGAATGGAAGAAAGAAAGTCGAAATGGGAAAGGAACATTACGTGGCTCGTATCCGCTGCTTGCAATCCGTGTATTGGATTTATGTGTTTGTGTGTATTGATATATATGTATGATATGCGTGCGTGCGTGCATGCGTACGTACGTGCCTGTGTGTTTGTGTGGATGATTTTATGCGTGCCTGGACGGCGGCCGCAGGAAACGATCGTGTGTCATTACGCGAAGTAATTTCTATTCCGAGGCAAAGCCGATATCCCGTCGTTGTATTCAACTGTGCGTGCGGAGAAAGATCGGCAATACTGCATCGTTACATATATACGTGGCGACTTCCATCTTTTATTTTTTATCTTATCTTATTTTATTTTGTTATTATTTTATTTTTTCTAATTATTTCCTTTTTTATTGCTTAAGCCGTCCGACTTTGTTTTTTCTTCGAATCGGTAAAAGAAAAAAAAAGAGAGATCTACGATATCATCAGAAAAATAATAATTTTCTAAAGAAATTTGCACCAAATATGAGTCTCCCAGGAGTAGTAAACTAACAAGGTATTTTCATATCTGAATTATTTCGTTACTGTTTGATTATATATATGTATGTATGTAGTATGTATGTATAAATCTATCATGCGTGCGTACACACGTAGAATAATTCAATTCTATATTTTCCAATTGGAAATTTACTTCATTATTTTTTGTGTATATATATATATGTATATATATGTTCATTATTTTCTTCGTAGGACATGAACTTGGACTTGCATATTATTTAAAAATAAAAAACAAAAAAGAATAAAAAAGAATATATATATACATATATTTATATCTTTACACGTACATTCAAATAATTACTGCGAACACAATTCGTACATACACTCAGAATGGCTCAACTAGATTATTTCCTTATCTTAAACTTCACGATCGTTTTACACATAACAACGTTTCTTCATTTTATGCGTGTACACCTCGAACTATTATTCAAATACACACACGCACACGGATATATGAACAGGCATGCGTATATTTAGATAAAAACGTCACCCGAGTCACACGAATTTGAGAATCTATCGCTGCGACAAAATTTCAAGCTTTCTACAGCTATCGTATATCAGGTATATACGTATACCAATTAACAAACAACCATTGAAAGAAACTTATGTATATCGATTTCTTTTATTTTCGAAGACAATTCGTCGAATATTCGATCAATCATCGAATTCCATTTTTTCGATTACTTCGAAAATATGGATTATAAACTAACGAGAGTCTTATAATAAGAGAAAATACTTTTCTTCTCTCAACCACGTTAGCCTCCTCCCTTCTCATCCCTTTCCATCCCTTTCTGAGAACGCCACCTTTTCATCCCCATTTTCAACGTTTTTCATCGTATGCACCGAACCATCGAAAGGATCTTTTTTTTCTTCTCTCTTCTCATTCTATCTCTCTCTCTCTCTCTTTCTTACTCGTTACGGACCCTTTGGCGTTCGTATTTTAACAACGAAAAAACGGCTAAATAGTTTACTTAGCATTCCAGTCGAGTTTACCCCCAACTCCCAATCCTCAATCCTCATCTCGCCCCAACTCACCCCTACCACCCCTCCCCCGTTCACCTTTTCTACACGTCGGCAACTTGGCTTTTAGTGGGTGCTTTTTTAAACGGAGAAAAGTAGTTAATCTCGCTCACAAGTTTATCCCCACCACCACCACCCTTATCCCTTCTCCAGAGATTACCCACAACCACAGCGACCGCCGCCATTTTTTTCTTCTTCTCTGCGCGCGACATTAGAATTGCTCTTTTTCCTTTTTCTGTTTTTGTTCTTTTTTCTTTCTTTCTTTCTTTCTTTTTTTTTTTTTACTACTTTCTTCCCCTCTGCTCCCTCCCTCTCCAGCTTCTCCCGTCCGCTCTTTCTTTTTTCTCTTTCTCAAATACTACGTATAACTCTAAAAAAAAATGTTTATAAAATTTCTTTTTTCCTTCTTTCTTTTCATTTCCTTTTTTACTACTCATATAACGTTGAAGAGCTAATAAAAATATTCAACGAGTAGAGATTCTCGTTGAAATATTCAATAGACATGTGTGTGCACACACACACACACACACACACACGCTATATGTCCATTAAATATCTCAACGAGAATTTCTACTCGCTTAACACACACATATATATATATATATATATATATATATATAGTAAATATTAAAGAAAGGCAGGGAGACAGATAAAGAAAAAAAAAAAAAGAATTTCTATAGATCAAACTCATTTTAAGATATGTACGAATAAATTGCAGTAATACGATTTTACGAAATTAAAAATAATTAAAGTAAAACGATGAATTCATTCTCTCTTCCCTTGCAAAAAAAGAAAAGAAAAGAAAAAGAGAGAACAATATTTATTCCTTCCCCTCCCATATTCGCACGCGTTACAATAAGCGTGAAAATAATACAACAGGAAATTCTCTCTCTTTTTCTCTTTCTCTCTCTTTCATATCAAGGACAGAGGGAGGGAGAAAGAAAGATCTTGAGAACTGGAGTTAGGATGGGTAACGAACCATGCTTAACAAAGTAGAAAACAAAGAGAGTTCTAAAGGTCGAAGAAAAAAAAACAAAAAAGGAAAAGAGAGAGAGAAAAAAGAAAATAGATCCACCATTCGATAAAAAAATTTCTATCAATTCTATAAAAAAAAAAAAAATAAATCAACTATTAGCTAATAATTTAGCATCATAACAAATATAATAAATAATTATTAACGATAAATAACAAATAATATATATATATATAATTATTTTATATTTATTAAATATAATAATGATGATAATAAATATATATAAATAATTGATATATCAAATAAGAAATATTTTTCTCCATTTCAAATTCTTCGATAATTTATGTGTTGTGTATATATATATATATAAGTTACACGATCAATGTAAATGAGACACCCTATATATTCTTTCGAAAGAGCGAGAAAGATGGATGGACACCGTTCGATGGAGACGTAACAGGTGTGTGGGCCGTTTTCTACTCGTCAAGAAAGAAAGGAAGAATCATAACTTCCTCGTACACTTTTTCATCCTTTTCTTATTCAACGCCGCCATCTTTGATACTCGCGAAGAGCAAGAAGAAAAAGAAGAACAACAAAAAAACGAAAAAACGAAAAAGGAGTTCGAAAAACGGTTGGAGCCCTCTCAAGTGTCGTCGGGTTTAGTGTTGAATACACAGACGACAAACAACAGAGATCGTTTGACACCTGGAACTTTTCGAGCCCTTGGTACTTACACAATGGACTCGTAAAATCCTGCTTTTGTTCGGATAATAAAGTCCCTACTGGTACTGCCGGTGTGGGTATACCGTTGGTTGTTTGTGACTTGTGTTGTGTTGTTTTTCAGCAGCTGGTGGAAGACACTCAATTATAATTAAAAATTTCAAAAACGAATTATCCTACGATTTTTTTATCATATACCAATCTCTCTCTCTCTCTTTATTCTATTCTACTCTATTTTACTCCACTCTATTTTCCTCTATTTTATTTTTCTTGTATTTTTCCCTTACCCGTTTAATTCTTGGCTATAAACTTCTTCGACTTGGATAAAAATTTCTTAACCTTACTTTTTACTCATGGTCGTTTCCTATTTCTTTTCTTTTCTTTTTTTTCATTTTCTACACTACTGTAGCTAGCTTTCTCTCTATATCTTTTTCTTCTTTTCTTTCTTTCTTTTTTGCATCTGTCTCTTTTCCCCCTCCTTGATCTTTCGCAGAGTTCCTCGAAGAAAAGTATTTCGTCGAACTTCTCCTTAGGACCCCCTACAGTGATTCTTTCTGACCAACCCTAAACCTTCTTTTTCTTCTTCCTTTTTCACTCTCACTCTCACTCTCTCTGTATCTCTATCTGTCTATCTCTTTCTCTCTTTCTCTCTTTCTCTATTTCTAACCTGTCCTTCGAACCTTTTCTCAACTATCGTGAATCGACTGAAAATTGTGCTGGTTGCTGCAGCTCTCTCTTTCTCTCTCTCTCTCCTCCTTTGCTTCTGCCGACAGGAGATATCATCTCTTTTTCTTTCTTTCCTCTTCTCCTTCTTCTACTTCTTCTACTTCTACTTCTTCAGCCACAATATATCTCGTTAGGATTGAAAGATTTTACCAAAGTCTTCTTTATAATCCTGAGGAAAAAGGAAAATGGAGGCAAAGAAGGGATAGAGGAAAGATAGATAAGTCACAAGAATTCATTTCGACGTACGTATTCCTTTTTTCCTTCATTTTTTTTTCTTTTCACTTTCCTTTCCCCTTCGCTCCCCTCTTTCTCTTTCTCTCTCTTTGTCGAAGAAGTAGAGGATGAAAAAGAAGAAAAATGTTCGTCGATTCCAAGAACGTGACAGAAGAGAGAAACAAAGCCTTCCTCCTCCTTGTCGATCGTTAAGTTTACGAGACCACGAGATAATTATCACGTCTCGCGGAAGTGACGCGACTATACAGAAAGAGAAAGAGAAAGATTACAAGCCGTCTCGTCCGAATCGTCGAGCAACTTCTGACTCACTAGGGAATATACCAACATGGGGAATTACGAAATGGTGAGAAAAGAGGGGGATCTATTTGGAAAACTCTTCGAAAACATTTGAAAAAAATAATCTATGAATACAATCGAACGACTAACTACTACTTCTCTACCGATTACGTGACAAAAATTATTAAATTTTTCTTTAGTCTTCTTTTTTCGAATTATATATATTTTGTAAAATATTAGTATATTTGTTAAGATCTGTAATAAAAGTTAGGAATATTTAATAAATAAAGAAATGTACAATAAAAAATATTTACAAATGAATTCAATTTTATTTTCTTGTCGAAATTTAGTAATAAGATGATTAATGAATATTGTCATGTAAAAATCTATGAGAATTAAGTAATAAATAAATATAAAAAAGATTGTGCATTTATTCGTAAAGGATTGAGGATCACTGTAATTCGAAAGGAATAAACGAAGGCTATAAAACTTATAATAAATAATAGCCGGGTAAGTAAATAAATAAATAAATAAGTAAAATAATAATCTAAAATATAATTCGAAAAGTTTCGAAAAATCACTTTTATTCGAAAGAAAGAGAATAACGAAGAATATAAAAATTATGTAATAAATGAACAAAAATATATTAACTAAATAAAAAATAATAATCTCCTAATAAATAATATACTATACTCCTAATATTCTTCCTAATAAATGACATACCACTGCGATCTGAAAGAAAGAAAAAAGAATA
Organism: Vespula vulgaris; assembly: GCF_905475345.1. NCBI lineage: Eukaryota > Metazoa > Arthropoda > Insecta > Hymenoptera > Vespidae > Vespula > Vespula vulgaris. Next base: position 8,407,957 of record NC_066593.1, read on the forward strand.
AAAAGATTTTATAAATAAAAATATAATAATAATAATAATAATAATAATAATAATAATAATAATAAAAAACTTGTTGAATTATTCCAATGTAGAAAGATGTTTGAGAACCACTGTGATCCGAAAGGAAGAAAATAAGGAAGGATGCGAAGAGTCGAGGAAAAATATCGTGAAATTCCAGAAAGATGATCGCTCGATCGACGTCGTTGGTGCATCATAATACCGTTTGGCACGATCGCGAGGGAATAAAATTTGAAGAACGAGAGCATCCGACGAATACGACTACTACGACGCTACGACGAGGTCGACGACTATGGCTATGACTATGACTATGACGACGAAGACGACGATAAGCCGTCGTACCACTTTTCGCGCGAACCTTTCCCTCAAAAGAATAATTCTAGCATAGAAACGTTCCCCGACAAAAGATCCATAGCAAACGAAAACAAGATGATTCGTCATCTTTTCTTCTTTTCATCATTTTTTTTTTTTCAACGGCCATCTTATCTTATCTTTCTCTTTTCTATCTCAAACATTTCTCATGGAAATTTAACCGATCGCATTAAGAAATTACGTATAATATCCGTTCGAATGTAACAACATAAACGATCGTGTTTTTCTCCTCTTATTACTTCTTAAAAAAAAAAAAAAAATAAGAGAGAAATAAAAAGAAGAAAATAAGTTTTCCAATTACCTGATAACTGTGCTTTTTCAAAAGGAACGAAGGAAGTTTAACGACAAAATAAAGACGAAAATTTAATATCCAAGGGTTTGAAGTTCTGAGAAATCAGAGAGAACTCTCGTTTTCTCTCTCTTTCTTTTTCTTTTTCTCTACGTTTTACTGTCTCACTCGTCTCGTTGTTACGAATAGTTCCGACGAAAAGTCGAAATCCACCGAAACGAATCGCGTTCGGTCGCTGTGGCAAACGAGAAAGAGAGGACAGAGATATATAACTATAGAAGAAAGGAAAAGGAGAGGAGTACTCTCAACCCGTGTCGTGTCGTCAAAACGAAATGCGAGCGACGAAGAAGTATATGAAGCAAATTATAAAAGGTCCAAACGAAAAAAAAAGAATATTCAATATATATGTATGTTGTGTAGTATATATATATGTGCGTGTGTGTACGTATATACGTTCATAGTAAGTGGAATAATGTCTTCAAACAAGATTTCTCCCTTTTCGCTTCCTTTTTGCCACGAACATGAGAATTTCACCTTGCCGTTTGATCGTAAGCATTACCAGTTGAACGATATGACCAACAGAAGAAAAAAAAAAGAAAAAAAAAACTGAAGAGCAGTTGTATTTATTCGATCAATATTTTTATTAATTGATCGTAAATATTTCGTCAAATAAATGATCCAGTATATACGAATATTTCGATCGATATAAATAATTAAGTATCGGAATCTCATCGTCTTATATCACATGCTGATATTTTATCGTAAATAAATAGCAAAATAAAAAAATATATATGCGTAAATATAACAATTAAAAAGGTAAATGTATAAAATTTGATCGTAGACTCACCATTCGATGCTCCTGTAGCCTCGTAGACAACAATGAAGAGATTTGAAGGATCCTACGTTAGCATATTCGGTCGTTACAACTTCCTTCGTAAATCTCAATCCACCCGGTAGATTTTCAAACTTGTGCATGGAACAGTAGTCCTTCAACTCGTTTCCACCGGAAAGTACAACGAGTAAGGACACGAGAACGAAAACTCTCATACCGAATAATTCCGCCATCTTACTTTGTCGATCTACACAATTCTCTTCCTATTATTATATTATAACCAATCAATATTACTAATATTCTATTAATAATTTTACACACTCGCGAATAATTTTTTTCTCTCTCCCTCTACCCCCCCCTCTCTCTCTTTCAGCAAAGAAAAAAATATTTTCAAAAAACTACTCGCGATAATTATATGGTTTTACAACGATAATAATAATGTTAATAAAAAAAAAACAACAACGAAAACAACAACAACAATAATAATAATGATAATGACAGCAACAACAATAACAAAATGGCGGACGCGAACGCGAGTTTTTACATATTTTTGCGCGACTTTAAATCGGGCGTACTAAAGGGATCACGTGACCCGGCATGAAATAATTTCCAAGATCGAAAAGAAGATGGAAATCTCCTTCTTTCTTCCCACGCTCGTCTCTCTTTCTTTCTTTTTCTTCTTATTTTATCTTTCTTTCTCTTTCGGAGCAACAACTAGTTCCCTTTCTTCTTTGCCACTTCGTTCTTTTTGAACTTTCTTCTTCTTATTCTTCTATTTCGTCGACATCACACGAACGAACGAACGAACGAACGACGAACAAACGTACGAGCTAACGAACGCGACGAACGAACGAACGCTTTCGCGCGGTTTAGCAAAACGGTTCCTTCTTCTTTCTCTCGCAAGATTTTTCGTTTATGCAGAGCTGGTACACATTGCTAATAGTAAAAAAAAAAAAAAAAGAATATCAGAGAAACTACCAAAGGTAATAATAAGTATTCGATCGCTTCGTTCTTCGTGTCGTTCGTCTTCTGTCTCTTTCTCTCTCCGTCCGTCTGTCTATCTGTCTGTCTCTCTCTTACACACACACACACATACACATACGCTCGTTTCGTCCTTTCTTCCTGGACGGTGCCGCGTGTTTGTCGTTAAACACGCGACCAAGAAACGAAGAGAAAGAAAGAAAGAAAGAAAGAAAGAAAAAATGAAAGAAAAAAAAATATATATTGTGAGAGAGAAAGAGAGAGAGTGAGCGAGAGAGCAAAAAAAAAGAAATATCCGAAAGCTTTGCGGCCGTTTACACGAAGATTTTAAACAACGGTTGGGAAAAGTACTTTACCACACTCCTTTACTCCCCGTTAACCACACACACACACGCGCGCACACACGTACGTACGTAAGTACGCATGTACGAACACTACGCGCGCGAACACACACGCACACGAGAAAAACTCTTTTTCGCCGTCTTGTTCGTTCAGTCACCTCTTCATGTCGAGATTGACTATCATATTTTTCTTATGTTTTTCCTTACTTCCTTCCTTTGTATCTATTTTTCTCTTTCTCTCTCTCTCTCTCTGTCTTTCTCACTTCTCGTTATTCTTCTTCTTCTTCTTTTTTTTTCCTTCTTCCGCGAACGTTCAAACGTTAAAATAAAATGAAACAACTGTGGAAGTAAAAACAAGGTAACGCAACATTACGTTGGAGTAATATTTTCTCTTCTTTCGTGTATTAAGTACGTTGGGATAATAAAAAAAATATGCGGGTATGTATATATATAAATGTATGTACATATATATATATATATATATATATATATATATATATATATATATATAAAAGAAAGAGAAACCGCACCAATACGAAAATGCCAGAGACAGAAGCAACAATAGCAGCTGAACGAAGCAGTAACGTCACACGATACACGCACGATGAATGCCTACGGCAGACTGCGGGAACAGCCACCTTGAGCAATGCACGCGCGACCGTTCGAAACGGGCCGCCTGTTGCCTCTCTCGTGACGCTTCGCTCTTATTCGGCTATGTTCGGTCAACCTCGTCGCGACACGCTAGGAGTACCTTACGCCTTCTCTTACGGGGATTTTCGGAACGCTTTTAAATGCACATTCATTGCTTTCCCCCTCCCCCCCTTTTTTTCTTCTTTCCTCACGTTATTATTCTAATTAATTTTAATTAATTTTTATTTTTTATTTAATTTTAATTTTATTTGTATATATGTATATTTATTATATGTCTATATATATATGTATGTTTCTATTTGCAAAAGATAGATGACTAAGATGATGAAATATTGGAAGTTGAAAGAATATAAAATAACAATATTAATATTAATAATATAATTACTTATATAATAATAATCTTGATATTAATATTATTTTATACAAAATATAAAGTAACAATATTAATTTAGTGTATGTGTGTGTGTGTGTATACACATATACACACACTTTTCTTGATAGGTCGAAAATCGAGATAACCTATAAACACACAATATACTAAACTTACTCATAGATATGAATTATACTCATTACGATGCAGTTATATGTGCGTGTGTATTATATATATATATATATATATATATATATATATATATATATATACATACATATATATATATATACACACACATGCACCGATGATAAGTAAGGAAGGTTAAGATCCAACAAATTTAAGAAGCGGGAATACTCTTTCGTGTTCGTCATTTCGCACGATTTCTGTTCTAAGAAATCGATTGCGTTGATCTTCTGAACTATATTACACGCAACTTACACATACACATGCTTGTATTCGTAATATAAAATGAAGGACGGAACGGTAGAGTATTATGTGTTACGTAAAGTTTACCCGTGCGTGTTAAGCTATGTTAGGTATTTATCAATGTATTATTCTCCTCGATTTTTTTTATTGTCTAACGATTGATAATGACGCCGAATGTTATCTTTCTTTTTTATGTACACACACACACACACGCGCGCGTATTGTACGTATTCACACATCACGTTAATCTTAAATTTATCGGCTTTTGAGTTCTAGTTTAGGTTAGGTTGAAGCTTAAGTGTAAAGTAAAGCTTAAAGCTTGCATAAGTACATAGATACATGCATACATACAAATCTATATATGTACGTTCGTATGTACATGATGAATATGGAAATGTATATATGTATTGAAATATATATATATGTATATTTCATTCTTACTTATCTTTTAAGCTGTAGTTAACTCGAAAATTAATATCCGTTTTATATACACACATGCTTATATTTATTATATGTGCTTATGTATATATTTCTTAATTTACAATAGATTCAAATAAGATAATGAAATATGGAAAATTGAGAAAATATAAAGTATGTATTATTAATTTTCTTTACAAATTTTTTTTAACGTTTAATATATCGAAAACATACATCATATATATATATATATATCATATATACATATATATATTTTATTATACTTTATTAATATTGTTATTAAATTATTATTATATTTTATATAAATATTAACATATATCAAGAAAAATATACAATATTTTATAAAAAAAATATATATACATACATATGTATAATCACTGAAGGCTTTAGCTTTCGTGAGATCTAATGTATTACAGATCTGTATCTGTCCCATTATAAATGTCCAACATATTTGTCTAAAAATAAATCAATTAAACAATATATATATATTATATATATACACACGGAAGGAGTTAGTCTCCCGTCTTAAATCTACCATCACGTATATAACTACATAATATATATATACACATATATATAACATAATATATATATATATTTTCGCGCAGCATGTCGAACGGTAAAGTGAACGACGTTCATGTATCGTCGTTTGTTTTTTGAGGTTATATGGAAGCTCTTCGACGACGAGTAAAGAGAACGACGAGCACACTTCACTTCTCCTTTTTTTTCTCTTTTTTTCTTTCTTTGTTTCTTTTTTTCTTCTCTTTCTCTCCTTTTTTTTCTTCTTTCCTCTTTTCTTCCTTTTCTTTCTACCAACCATCCCCCTGTCCCCTAACCTCACCCCTGCCACCATCAAGCACCATCACCACACCACCACCACGCCTTTTTCCTCGTTCGAAAGCAAATAAAATGAACGTCTCGTAGCCCTCGGGTAAACGCAAACATTAAAGAAACGCCGACGATCCTCGAGAACGAACTAACACTCTCAGTATTTCCGCGGAACTACTACAAAGCGACGAAGATGACGACCACGAAGTAAAGTCATCGACTAAATAATTAGCATTTAGCAAATACAAATTTCAATTCTTATTTTTTTTTTTTTTTGTAACGTTGCCACGTAGAACGCGATCATTGAATTTTAGCGATTCCTTGTTTCAAATATTTTGTTAATTTACCGCACTTTTTATTAATATTACCGGTATACTCGGATGAAAAAAAAAAAAATTTAAGAGAAAAAAGAATATTAATCTTTTATTCACTTTATACAATCGTTACATGCATCATGTATATACGTATGTATGTATGTATAATGCGTCGATTCTTTCGTTTAAGTATATGTAATGTTAAAAAGAGCTAATACACGTTTGGTTATATATATGCATACATATGTAATACGTTATTTGCAAACTTCATTTCTTTTAACGTGCAACGATTTTTTTTTTACTCGGAAGCCCGATTTCCAAGTATTCTTTTTCCTTTTCCTTTTGTTTAATTAATGTTTCTTCTAACAATGTTTATTTAACGATATATGTATAAATATAAGGAAAAGAAGGAAAGATATTATAATAATTTTAATAATTAATATCTTTATATGAAAGAGTTGTGTTAAAGAAATAATTTCATTATTCCAATTGACATTTGTATGTTGGAATTTAAACAGGTGAACATTTGCGAATTTTAAACGAGAGTATATTGTTGAGAAAAAGAAATTTCATGATTCCATAGAAAAGCATTTGTCTGTGAGTTGTTCTTTTGAAGAGAATTGTCAAAAAAAATGCGATCTAAAAAATATTTGTAAATGAACAAATTCAAAAAAAAAAAGGAAATAAAAGAAACGGGAGAGAGAGAAAGAATTTCCTGATCCAAAATTACATCGAATGTTATATGAGTAATAAAAAAAGAAGGAAAAAAAAAGAATCGAAGAAATGTTCGAAAAAATAAAGGAATTGTTGAAGAATGTTATATGAATAATAAAAAAAAAGGAAAAAAAAATTGAAGAAATGTCTGACAAAAATACAGGAATTATCGAAGAAGAAGAAAAAACGAACAGATATAAACAAAAATAGAAACAAGAAAGAAACAAACATCGTTAATGCGTGATAATTAAAGTTGCTTAGAAACTAACGTAGTAGAAAAGGTACGGTTATACTTACTAACGTATGTACGTGCATACACACTTATGCATGTATGTATCTAAGTACACACGTACGGATTGGCTCGAATCGCATTCCGAGAAACGCAGAGCGCGCTTAGCCGGGTCCTTTCGTGTCCGTGTGGTAACGATTATGTCGGGATGCTCACAGCAGAAAAGCGTGTTTACACGTTCTCGTACGAACGACGACGACGTGCTTTGCTAAAGCGAACAACGTCAGGACACGCGTCTTAACCACGGCCGCCGATTTACGTCCATTCGTGTTTTTCCCTTCACACGTTCCCTTCGAGGCTTCATTGTTATATTTTTCTAATAAGAATGTGTAATTGGAGTAAGTAACTAGATAACTATTAATCATAACCATTTTTAAACTCGAAAATTAAAAATGTTTCGAGTCGTATGTAGTTAATAGAAAAAAGAAAAAAGAAGGAAATGTGTGTGTGTATATATATAAAGCGAATCGTTTGAAAATATATTTTATTATTATTTGCAAAATTCGTTAATACATATGGTGAATTAAAAACCCGCAGTGTATTAGTGAGTACATATTTAAGTGTGAATTAACAAGTACATGCATATATGGATAGTAGTGCGTCGTGAGTTAGTATAGTGTGGTGTGTGTGTATGTGTATGGACGATCGTCAGTTTGTTAAATAAAATCAAGATGGCATCTTTAACGTCATTCAATGTGAACATTCGATGATTATTCGGAAATTGAAAATGGTCCTTACAAAACTAACCTATGAAAGAGATGTACTCCGTTTAATTCCGTTAACTTGGCCGAAGACATAATATATATATATATATATATATATATATATATATATATATATATATATATAATGGATGTATATACGTGCCAAGAAAAGACATCTGGAACGTAAGTATCTAATAACATGTAAGAGAGAAAAAGAGCGAGAGAGTGAATGAGAGAGAGAGAGAGATAGAGAGAGAGAGTGACTCACGATCGCGCTTTATAATTTATTACCTTGAATGCATCGTCGGGACTTGTGATCTATCGTGAGATCGTCTCTTGTACCATAAAAAGAGATTAAAGTAAGTGAAAAATGATCGATCGATCGATCGATCTATCCGGATTAGTTAAAAGGTGCTGTCACGATCGACGAGACAATTATTGCTTCTTGAATCAATATGCTTCGATTTTGTGTCTTTTCTTTTTAACAATCTTTTTCTTTTTTGTTTCTTCTTCCTCACACACACACACACCACACACCCTTTCTTTTCTTTTTTTCGCGTTACGTCCCATACAAAACAGGTCAAAGAATAATGCTTATGCTTTGGTCATTTTCTGCATTTCTTTTTTTTTCTATATTTTTTTTCTTTCCTTGCTTCTTAAGGCCGTTCGTTCATAAAACCTTTCCCGTATGTAGCGTATATGACTTGAGCGACAGGTACGGACAAAATATGAACTACAAGCGCAATAGGGAAACGCTCTCCCTATCTCACTTCCCTTCTCGCCGCACTATGTGACTATTACATCGGTGTATTGCTTGTGGTAGGTTATTATGCTCGTTTATAATCTAACAATCGAGTTGGACTATGATGGAAATTTTTTTGTTTTAAAAATAGTAGTTATTATTAAATTAATTAAATTATCTGAGAAAGGTAAAAGAAAGAAAAAATAAAAACATTTGATAGATTATACTTCTTCGAAGATAGATTAATTCGAAAATATTTATTAAATTTATCGAAAATATTATCATATATATATATATATATATATATATATATATATATATTGTTTCTTAATTTATAAAAATATCTAAAGGATATTCAATTCTGCAATTAGCAGAATAAAGATATATTGCGATGGAATATAATATATGAAATATACTCCGTAATATTTTATATATTATATAATATTAATATATAAATATAATATATAATATATAAATATATAAAATATGGCATATAATATGATATGTAATATATAATATATAAAATATAACGTACGAGAGATAACAGCAATTAATAATAAAAAGAAAATCGTTCATATCTTGAATTTTGTAACATGTGTATATAATGGTGAACATATATAAATGAGAATAAATAAGAATAATAAAGAAGAAATGAGTACGTTTCTCTAATAAATTATTAAAAAATTCTATTATATCTAAATCTATTTATCTATCGAAATATTATTAGCAATAAACTAGTAAACTGTAAATATTTCAAAGAAGAAAAGATTTTGGAAACGTGGTTGTGGTAATTAGCTAAGCTCTTGCTTGTAATACTAAACTTTTCATTTGATTAGATTTCGATATATAGCAAGTAGTATGGATCTGGGTCTCACCACATGGAGGTTGCTGCTTTTGAAGATCCACAGGCTCATTGACGATGATTCTATTATAAAATTTGCGATATTACACGCGGAACTTACCAAACATTTTAGTTCAACAGAATTTTTCGACAGAATCAATGATAACTGGAGGAGATTTGCTCCACGTTTATGTATAATCGAAAACATCCGTAGCTTTCAGTTCAAGTTTCAATCACCACACTATTAAGTACGACTGTTCGTACTTTTCAAAATATTGAAAAATAAAACGAAGTTTACGGTCAAAGGATTTTGAAACACCCACACGTGTGATGCCCGCATGCGGATGTTTTCCTTATCCTATACGTACAAAAAAAAAGGAGACATATCTTCTCCTTAGCATATAATGCGGAAAGATTCCATAAGTAAAAATGTTTCTGTAAAAATTGAATAGCTCGATTAATGAAAATTAATTTAGGCTCCTAGACGATATAATATCGGATTCACGCCGATATATCGAATACTCGTCGCAGATGAATCCATCCCTTGATGATCTAGTTTGAAATGAGGAAAGAGAAAGAGAAGACGAGATAGGAGATAAGGAGAGAAAAAAAAATTAGAAAAAAAGAAAGAAAGAAAAAAAGAGAAGAAACACAAAGTTAGTGGCGAGAAAAAGTAGAAAGTAAAGAATAGTTAGAGAAGAAAATTAATAGGAAATAGAAGAAGATTAGTAGAGAAAGAGGAAGAAAATTAATAGAGAAGAAGATTAATAGAGAAAGAGAAGAAGAGAAAAAGAGAAGGAGAAGAAAAGAAACTGGAAAAGCATGTGAAAACTAAGAATGGAACTGAGAACAAGAGGTGGACATCTCGAAGATCGTTTTACCTAAGCAAAATTGAGGTAAATAAGTATCAAAATCTAGCTCGATTTTTCTCTATCGATAGAAGAGGATTTATTCAAGGCCCCTTACCAAGAACTCGTATCCTAAGATTATATAAAATAAATATCTATGAATAATATTAAATAAGAATTAATTAGAATTAAAATTAATATAAATAATAATATTAATATAAATAAGATAAATGAAGCGATTTATTCTTTCTGTTTTGAAAGATTATTCGTTCGTAGATGTAACTTTCAATTTTATTTCTCCTACAATTTCGTTTTAATAATAATCTTAGTATTTATATTTGTATTATAAAAATTTTATCGTTAATAAAATAAGTTAAATATTAAATAAGAATTTTCTAATCCTCGAACTTCCTAATTTTCTAATCTTCGAACTTCTTAATCTTCTAATCTTTGCACTTGTTAATCTTCTCTAATCTTTGAACTTCTTTGAATTTGACTTCGAACACTCGATTTCATCCTCCTCCAACATGATCAAGAACCGATTAGTTACATGATTAACAACCGCGGTTTTAAGAATAATCCTTTAAGTATTATTCCGTTATCAACGTGAAATAAATTAAATTAGAAAATGTTTAAATTTTCCCACATGGAATGAATAAATTTTTACGTTTACTCGTTGGAATACAAATAGAAAACTGAATCGTTAACGATATTCGATAAATTTATTGAAATATTAAATCAGAATTATTTTATATTTTACGCGTGTTACGACTCTTCTAACATTTATCGAATTTATTATTAGTTTAAATATTAGTTTATTGTATTTCGTCTATATCTTTATGCCGTTTAAATAAATATAAAATTACTGAGAGTTTAAATTTTTAAGCTTGTACGTTTGGAAAGATATAACTCCGATGTTTACTCGTCGGAATGTGAAAGAAAACTAATACGATAAATATCAAAGTCAGTCAATATTTCGTTTTTGTTGATTTTACACGAAGGCAATTAATTTTAAGAGATTGAAATTTGCGCGTATAAAAATATTAAATTAAATTTCTTTTACATTTAACATCTATTATACGAACTTTGCTTTTAATGTTTAGATAAACGTATAAATTTGATTATTATAAATAATTGTTATATAACTTTTAATAACTACTAGGATTAATTACAATGCTTTATATATCTTAAATGAATGAATTTTAAATAATCGATGGAATTGTTTATTTGTAGTCCGCGAGTTAGAAATAAGACAAATGCGATGTTTATTGCTTGAAATTCAATGGTAAACAAACAAATTATTGGTCATCTTATCAAAGTCGCTTAAACCACTCTGTTTCTCCGTTATAATTTATGTGACTGATGGTTAATGAAAATGAATATTAAAATTCGTACGGATTGAAATGTGCGATAGAAATTATTTTATTTTAACGTTGCATTAACGCCTAGATGATGTTCCGATGAAAATGCATTCAAAAAAAATATATATATATAATCTTGATTATTACAAATTATTGTTATTTGATTATCAATATTGGTAGAGAACACTAGAGTGCTATGTATATTTTAAACGAATGTTAAATAATCGAGGGAATTGTTTATTTCTAATCTGCGAGTATGATAGGAAAGATACGATGTTTACTGCTTGAAATTCAACGACAGACTAATTGTTTGTCTCCTATTATCAAAGTCTCCCAAACCCTTTCTTACTTCGTTATATTGTTTACATCGTTGATCGGTAAACGAGAACGAAAATAAAATTCGTATATATATAATTGAAAATTATTAATTAATCAAGCAGACTTCTATCGGAAAAAAGAAATAGAGCTGGCATGTTTACCGATCGGCAAGCAAGTATTTTCTATTTTTAGCATAAAAAATCATCTGTCAAAAGCTCATTAAAATGTCAGAATGAGTTATCGTGGTTATACCGTGTGAGCATCGCGAAACGCGTTACCTTGCGTTTGAAATGGTAAATCTGAGCATCAGTTTACATAGGACAAACGAGGAGGCAATCGTCTAGTTCATGGAAATATAACTCACACCACTGGAGCGTTTAAACGTAAAATCAGTAGTGAGGATGCGAGCTTTTTCTCTTTAGCCACAAAGTTCAAGGGGCGCCACTGTACGAAACTCATTTTTTCTTCCACTCCATGAAAAATATCGAATAAGACGCGTTCACTTCAACAGTGAGCTCAAATCGTAAACTTTTTATATAGATGAAGGTGTCATTTTAAAAATAAAAGTTTAAACGAGAACATAACTTTTTTAAAGAATTTTTTTAAAGATCTTTTTTCAAAGATAACAATGCTTTTTGAAAAATTCGAACCATTGTAAAACCAGAAATGTGAATCATTGATGAATATCCTTAAAAATAGCCAAAGCAAAGTGTATGTTATATATCATGAGAGTTCTATCGCGCATGAAAATAGTATTCGAATTCTTTCGAAACTTTCACGGAAAGAGATTCGATATTATCTCCCAAACAAAATATTTCTAACGTTACGTGTTCGAAAGGCACGTGTAAGTTCGTTCGTAAAATATTTGCACATTAAATTATTAATAAATTCGAGAAAAAAAATGTTCGAACTCGCGAGCCACGAGAAAACCGCCATTTTTTTCTCTTTTTTTTTCCTTATTCTACTCGTTGAGAAACATCTTAAATAAGGAGTTGGGTGGGTATAAGAGTTTGTTTTATTTCATATTTTCCATTTATATATATGCATTTATTATAATAAAGAGATGCTATAGATGCTACAGAAAAGGAGACGCTTTTTTTTTTTCTTAAGGACGTATAAGATCTAACAAATCTTTGATAGATTTGTTACCTATAATTTGGTTGACTTTTTTCAATGCGATTTCGCTCATTATTATTCCTGCTTGTACTGGATATTTTCGAATAATTTCTGGTGCCTTTTCAGATATCTTTTTACTGACTTCTTTCGAACGTTTTTCGTCGTTATAAAGTCCAGTTACGTTTAACTAAACAAAGAAAGAAAGAAAGAAAAAAGAATATCGATTATCGGTATAGAAGAATGACGAAATAAATACAGTTTGTCTTCAGTAGATATATTATCGACTGATGTTATCACTTATGAGTCAATTTTCTAAATGTCGAACTTCAACTCATTATAGTTAATTATTCATATAATATCGTTGTTCACTCTTACAAAATTAATTAGTAAAGAAACTTACATCAAGAGATTTCAAATTTACGGTCGACGTAATACTCGATACTTCTAACTTGTTACCTTTTGGGCGCATACGTAAGTTACAAGTAACATCCAAACCTTTAATTATTCCACTAAAATAAGGTTTAGAATAAAAACAAAAGCTAGGTTAATAAATGTTTTAAAACATGATATTGTATAATTAACGAACGATATCCAACGTAAAGAGAACTGTAATATTGACTGACGAAATTTACCGACTGTACAAAGTTCTACTTTACCATCGATAGATATTCGTGAGACGTTCGATAAATCACTTACACGAGTTTACCCTTTCCATAAATCGGATATTTGTTAGCTGCGGTCCCATTAATATTGTATTTGGATCTTGTAGCAATTTCTTCCCAATGGAATCCTACTTCAATCTGTAATCCTACTAGCATGAATTTACCCTGTTTGACTTGATAATTCGATAAACCGGATATGTGAAGATTTTTTAAATTTGTATCAGCCCTTATAAGAGAAAAGAAATTTTCATCGAATTTATAAATGATTTATATATATATATATTTATATATATAATGTATATTAATTTATATATATAATTAAAATATATATATATAATGATTTACATATATATATATATTTCTTTTCCCAAAATATCTTACAATTAAAACTTACGAAATATAGGATAAATTAACGTGAAGGGTTTCTTCGACTCGATTGTACGGATCGAACACAGGTATTTTGAGAGACTCATTTCCTGTTTTCATTACAGTCTTAAATCTTTCTAAGAAAGGTTTCATGTTGATACTATAATTTTCTTTCTGTTCATGCGCGAAAGCATGATAAGAAATAAAAATTACAGTGTATATTATGATCGAACGAATCATTTTTCTGAAATAAATATATAAACGTATAATTAAATAAGTTCATTAAAGATTCGCGTACAATGTTTATTGTTATTATTTGGGATTGATGTATTAATATGTATACTTATCGTACATACATACATACATACATACATACATACATGTATATATATATATATGCATGCATCATACATACACCGTCTGTCCAAAAAGTTCCGTAACTAGATTAATAAAAAATAGAGAAATGTTAAGATGGCGGTTTCAATGCTTCAGGTGTTTTACATAGTCTTCCCCTACTCGAGTACAATGTAAAGAACGTTCATACGAATATGTGATATTGTCAGGAAAGTCTTCCTTTTGGATGTTGTTCAACTCGCGTGTCAATGTGGCTTGAATGTCGATTATGTCATCAAAGCGTTGACTCTTTGTAAATTTTTATTTTGGGGAATAAAAAGTCATTCGGCACTAAATCGAGTGAATATGCAGGGTAGTTGAGAACTGACACTTGTTTTTTCATTAGAAACCGCTACAACTGTAATTGTGATCATGCAGCAAGAAGAAATTCGTGACGCGCACGAATGTATAGCATCTCAAAGAAAGACTTTTCTGACAATTTCACATATTTGTATGAGCATCTTGTGCGTTCTACTCAAATAGAGGAAGACTGAAGCATTGAAACCGCCATTTTAACTTTTCTTTATTTTTTATTAATTGCGTCTCGGAATTTCTGGACAGACACACACACACACGCGCGCGTACATACATACATACATATATACTCTAAATGATTACTTAATAATCTACATTAATTACTTCATGTATATATGTATATTGAATTAATTATATTGACTTATACTTACAGTTTCGATACGCTAATTAACAATTCTCGAAAAATATTGAGAAAATTATACACGATGACCGCTTTTATAAATCGCCGTTATCATAAATCTGAAGGTAACAATTTTTTATCGGATACGATATCATTAGTTATGATTGCATCGTAGTTAAAATTTGTGAACATGTGTGTGTGTGTGTGTGTGTATGTTATGTCAAACTGAAAATAAGTAAAATTCTTGAATTTAAAATAGAACATTCCCGATATACAGTAGGTTTAATATTCCTAAATGATTTAAAAGATTAATTATTCTTTTTCGAGATATTTTAAACTAATGCGTATGTATATTTTTTTTCAGATTGTAAAATTGCAAGATACTATTAGTTACTACAAAACTTATTAAACAATTGCAAAAATTAGTATAAAATATCTCTAAAAAATGTTATTTATTCTTGAAATCATTTAACTTTTTCATTAACTTTTGGTTAATTTTGTGTATTTTACCTTCGATGAAAGATAATTACAAAATACAAAATGTATCAATATGTTATGATATTATTATGGAAAAAAAGTTACCATTTGCATTCATTATGTATACATATACAAAGAAAAAACCGGGAATGATACGATCAACGACTTAGGTTTATTTTTTTATTTTTAAGAAAGAATGGATATCAGATCCATCCAACTTTTGTTCTTTAAAAAATCGTTGATGAAATTCGTAACTAAAGTATTGAATTTTTTGGTTACTTCTACTTGGTAATCCTCAATCAATTGCGGTGTCATATCGGAGATGATTACGCTTGCGATCCTTGATATTTCTTTGTCGTAAAATAATCCAGTGATATTTAGCTATAAAATCGTTATTCGAATTAGTGATTACAGTCGATAGAACAAGATTAGTCGATTATTATTCATGTCGTAATATATTACAATACTTACGTCTAGTTCTTTGAGTTTGATCGCCGATTCGAAACTATATACGTATATATTATCATCTCTTGTTGAAAGACTCATGTTCACGGCTATGTCTAAACCTTTCACATTTGCCCTAATAAGAAAAACGAAAAAAAGAGAAAGATAGACAGAGAGAACATGAAAAACGTAAATATAATTTTTGTCGAGATTATAAATTAATGTATAAAAAGAATTGTTCTATTTTAATTTGGTAAGAAGTCGATCGATCAATCGAAATTCGTATCAATAAGAGAAGAAGACGAAAATCTGAAAATCTTATTTTTTTTTCTTCTTCTCTTCATACTTAAATTATTAAATAAAAATTATCTTTTGTATGCCTGATGAAATATAATTGTTTATATAGTCGATTTCATTTTTATATGAATTAATATCGAGGTATATGTAGATACGAATCGATTTATCCATTTATCTTGGACAACAATGAATTCTAGTATTATTATTATTATTGTTGTTGTTTTATTATTGTTTTTCTTTTTTATTTGACTTACTTGACGGCACCAAATCCATAAATCGTTAAAAAGTCCATTAAAATCCCTTCAAAGGAGTAATTGGTAACCAATTTGATCGTATCCCATAATAAATGTAGGTTAATTTCAATTCCAATGAGATTGAAGTCTGCCTTGATGACCTTGAAATTAGACAATTCGTCGACCTCGAAGAATCTTAGGATTCCTTCCGCCCTTTCACGAGAAAAGAATATTAAAAAAATTAAAAATTAAAAAAAAAACTGTTCATGTTTTATTTTTTTAATTTTTTTCTATCGATTGTCATATCGTTTTATGTGTTATATCGAGTAACAACAAAGAGTCGTAAAAAAATGTTCACAATTATAAATTGAATAAGTACTCACTTAACAATATGCTTTTCGTCGATTTGATACATATATCGTTTTAATTCGAAGGGATCTAAAACTGGAATTCCAAGGGTCTCGTTTCCATTTTTCATAAGCTTTTTGAATTTGTCCATTGTGATTGTAGAGTAGGTGGTAATAATAGAATCTTAGAAAAGAACAAAAACAAAAACGAAAAGGATTCAGTTTTCTTTTGTTGTCTATCATTTCTTTCTAATATTTGTACAAACTTACCCCCTGTATCACCTCCGTATGCCAAACCATGACAGGAAATCAAAATGGTTGCTAATATTATCAATAAAATTTTCATTTTCTAAAAAAGAAAAGAATAAAACAATTTATATATTATCACTTTATTATTTTTCTTTCTTTCTTTGTTTTTCTTTTTCTTTTTACTATATTTTGGTATGATATTAAAATTTATTTATCGTGAAAATTCTAAAATAATTTAATATATACGAGTATTATTTGTTATATTATTTATTTTTTGTTTCTGTCTGATAAATTAATGTTTATTTATCGTAAAAATTCTGAAAAAATTCAATATATATAATTTAGTATATTATTTCTTTACTGTTTCTCTCTGACGAACTAATATCCCTTTTTATTTAAGAAAATTCTGCAAAAATTTAATTTATTATTATTATTATCTTGCAATAACGTAGATAAAAAAAAGAAAAAAGAAAAAAAATACATAAAACAATTTGTTATCTCTAAGAAAAGGTAATCTCAAAATTATTATCAAATATTTCCGAGCAAAAAATGACATCACGATTACGATTTGGATCGTACGTGTATTTTACTTGATAGACGATAACAAACATTAATTTAAAAGAACAAAAAGATATAATTACGTATGTTACCTTTTATCAAGCACTTTTAAGAAAATTTAATTTAAAAAATTTTATATAAGAAAAGTTATTAATATTAAATTATAATACAAGTAAAATACTTCGAGTTACGGTTTTCAAATGTCCCGAGTATATGTAGTTTTGATGCTAAATAACGAAACTTGTTAGGGACAATAATTGTTCGTCGTTAAAAAACAAAGAAAACAAAAATAAAACTGACGAAAATTAAGGAAAAAGAAAACGCACAGTAACGTTAAAGACTGAAAACTCAAAACATCGCTATCATAATACGTGCACGTTTTTTTTATCATTGTCTAGTCATTGAGAGTTAATATATCAATGATTATTATATGTCTAAGTTTACGTTTCTATATTATTATCGAATGTTAAAATATTAAACGATAAACCCGGTCGTGAGTAAAAATTCGATATTTTTTCTTTTTTCTTTTCAATTTATTTTTCATTTCTTTTTTTTTTCTTTTAACTTTTATCAACGAATAACATCGTATCGGATTGTCAAAATTTTCGATCATCGATGATTATTATGTGTTAATAATTATCTATAAATTTTGTTGACTTACTCGATCTTACACGATCAATTTTTATCATTGTTTTAACAAGGTATCATATGTATAAAACACTTATTATGTTTCACTCAAATCGCGTGACTTACGAGTTATATTATTTATATTATTATATATATATTTTTCTTTCTTTTTTCTTCTTTTTTTTATTTTGTTGAAATTAATACTCACTGTTCATGAATGTATAAACACTGGTAAGAACGTCGATTGGATCTCGTCTCGATGAATCGAATATTGAAAAAAGTATTTCGGTCTTATATATATACACACACACACACACACGCATACACATACAGGCAGCTAATATCTATCATTTTTTGAATGTAGATTTTATTATCGAATTGGTTATCGCGTAAGGTTTATCAACGATAATTTCGTTATTTTTATTCGACAAGAAGTGGGTATACCGATTTTCGAATTTTTTTATTCCATTGTCTCCTCGATCGAAATTAAATTTATTTAATTTTTTACGAGCTATGATCCGACAATGTTTGAAAGAACGAATTTTAACAAAACTACGATCGTCCTATTTGTTTGTCCTAATTCATTCGAAAATTTAATCGTTAAAAATGTTAATTTTATTGAATTTTATATAACAAACGATAGTACTAATTTGATCAATTAATTTGAAAGAAAATATTACGATTAGATAGTAACCAATGACTACTTAACTATACTTCATTATTAAACGCGTCGATTATCAAAATCAGATTGATCTAACAAACAGCAATGTTATATCTTTTGAATTTTATATAAAATACGATAGTACAAACGAAGTTATCAGCAGATTATTGATGTCGTAATGAATAAAAAGATTTCACGATTAGACGGTAGTTAGTGACTGATTAACTATATTAGACTAATTTACATTAAATTCGTCGATTATCAAATTAAATTGATGTAACAACAGGATGAATGGCTGCGACATAAATGTCGTGACCAAGCAAAGAAAAAAGATTTTTCTTGATTGGACAGTAATTAGCGATTAACTATATTAAATTATTAAACACGTCAATTATCAAATCAAATCGATGTAACAAACAACACGAGAGTGGCTGTGACCTAATCTAATCTGACAACGAACAGAAAGATTTTTCGATTAGATAGTTAATGTATTAACTATGATGGGACCATTAAACTTCGATTAATCAAAAACTTATTTTTTGCAAAAGTAATAGAATAAAACTCGTCAATAATCTAATCTCTCTGTTAATTATCAAACCCATTATAAATATTAAAGGTATAAAATCAAAGAAAATAATAAAAATAACAACAACAATAACAATAACAATAGCAATAATAATAACAATCACAATAACACTAACAGTAACAGTAACAATAATAGTAACAATAACAGTAACAATAATAATAATAATAATAATAATAATAATAATAATAATAATAATAATAATAACAATAATAATACTAATAATAATAATGATGATGATGATGATGATGATAATAATAATAATAATAAACAGGAGAAAAGGTGGATAAATACAGACAATTAATTAATAGAAGAAATACAAAGAATATGTAAGAAAAACCAAATCGCGATAATCCCTCTTCTGGTAATATCTACAACTGTTATAACACATAACTCGTTTACACAATAGGTAAAACAATTCTCCGACTGAGTAGGGATATGCGCGATTAATACCAAAGGAAAAAAGAAATCGATTATATTAAAAACATGTAGAATAGTTCGATAATTCCTCAACCAAGTAACAATAGAAATTACCTTGAAACTTAATTCAATTCGTTTCAGTGGGGACAGTTTATCCATGGAGACGAAAAAGAGATAGAAAGAGAAAAAATAATACTAATATTACTGCTAATATTAACTACTAATACTATTACTACTAATAATAATAAAAAGAAAAAGAAAAAGAAGTAGAAGAAAGCATTGAAGTAGTCATACTGGATTGGAAAAATAAAAAGAGGCAGAAAAAAGAGAGAGAGAGAGAGAAGGATAAAAAGAAGGGGATGAAAAGAAAGAAAGAAAGAGAAGGTACAGAGGGTGGGGAAGAAGAGAAACATAGAGAAAGAATGTGTGTGTGACTGTATCTGTGTAAGAGGGAGAGAGAGTGAGAGAGAGAGAGAGAGAGCGAGCGAGAGGAGGTGATGCGGTTGTGGTAGAGGGAGAAAGCAAGTACGAGCGAGATAGAGAAAGATATAGAGAACGAGGGAGAAATAGAGAGAGAGAGAGAGACAGAGAAGGGGTGGTAGCAAAAGGGTGAAGTGGGGTGGTGGCGAGAGGGGGGTGGCAGAGCAGTTCACTCTTACTAGCCGTGACTCGACTCGTCAGTGCGGCCTGAACGGTTAACCGGCCTACTTCTCTCGCGCTCTGCTCGTTCTCTTCTCTACTCTCTCTCTCTTTTACGTTATCTCCCGCGATTGCGTCGGCCGTTATCAATCGCCGTAAAACGTTGGTGCCGTTCTCCCGACGATTATATATTATTGTTAATAATTATATCCACAAACCTTCTCCTCTCCTCTCTGAAATACGTCGATATTATATATATATATACGAAGCGTTCCAGAGAAAAAGAGAGAAAGAGAGAGAGAGAGAGAGGGAGAGAGAGAAAGAAAGAAAAAAGAAAAGAAAAAAAAAGAGAGAAAGAGAAAGACTTTGAAAGGTGTGCTCTCTCGATATATCAACAGTTTCAATTCTATTATATTATCCCTCTCTCTTTCCCTTGTTGTTATTGTTACTATCGTCGTCGTTGTTGTTATTGTTATAGTTGTTCTTATTATTGTTATTGCTATTGTTGTTATTGACGTTGAAGGCTCGGTTATGTAGTCGTTCATTCTCGCGTGTGTAACAGAGAGAAAGAGAGAGAGAGAAAAGAGAAAAGAGAAGAGAGAGAGAGAGAGAGAGAGAGAGAGAGAGAGAGAGAGAAAGAGAGAAAGAGAGAGAGAGAGAGAAGAACTCGAAACATTTTCGTCTATTTTAACCTGCATTCTATCGTATTTCCTTCTCCCCTGTATCTCTTTTCTTTCTCTTTTTGTTTATATTTGTCCATATCTCTTTCTCTTTCTAGTATCTATTTATCTATCTATCTATTTATTTATTAATTTATCTGTCTATCTATTCGTCTGTCTGTTTATTTGTGCATCTGTCTATTTATTTGTTCATTCATTAAATTTTCTCTTTCCATTTCTCTTTCTCTTTCTCTTTCTTTATCTTTCTCAAATTCGTGTTCCTTCCGTCATATTCCTATAACCATCAGGTGTTACTACACATCAACATCGTACGAGTGGACGATTCCTCGATTGAACGAACATCCTCCACTTTACTTCTTCGCTGACGTGAAAAGGAGCGTATCGAGGTTCTTCTACTACTATTAAGAGTAGGAAGGAAACGAAGAAAATTAAAAGAAATAAAATAATAAAATAAAGACAAAAAGCAAAGAAAGAAAAGAAAAAGGACTCCTTGTAACCTCGTCGAGGCATGCCGAGGATCCGTACGAGGACCACCGAGGATCGCGCGTAAAAGCTCGACACGAAACGAAAGACGCTCGAAGAGCCAGGTAATAACGACAATGTATTAACTTTGTTTCTTTTTTTGTTTGTTCGTTAGTTTTTTCTTTTTTTTTTTTCTTTTTGTCGTAGAATTTTTACACTTATTCTTTTAATAATTACGATATATTCATATAAACATGTAAATTAATTTATGATACATATATATATGTATATATATATGAATTAATATAATGTTAATGTTATGAAAAATACAAATTAATGATCGTGAATCGAAAATTTATTCTTACAATTTGTCGAGGCATCGTTTTTCTAAATGATCGATCTTTCTCTTTCTATTTCTCTTTCTTTTTCTCTCTATTGATCGATCGATAGATCCATCTCTTTCTTTCTCGTTTCTGTTTTTTTTTAAATATCTTTTCCTTCCTTTTTTTTATCGCGTCTCCCTTACCGACGGCACGTATTCTGCGTTGTTGCTTTCCTCGATTGGGATGGCCGTTTCCTCCTCGCATTTATATATACATTTTTATTCGTTCATTCTCTTACGTCTTTGATGCCGCAAAAAAGCTATATACTATTCTATATATATGTGTCTATCTACACACACACCCACACATACACACACTATTTTTCTTATTATTCCTAAAAGACAGTTTTATTCGAAATTGGTATATACGTACGAGTCTGTTAAATTTATAAATGTTATTTCTATTTGTTTTTATATATACAAGAATAAAGAAAGAAAGAAAAAGAAAAAAAGAGAGAGAGAGAGAGAGAAAGAGAGATGATGGAGATCGTACGTACAAATCTCTTAAATTTTTATATGTTACTTCTTTTTTATATAAAAGAGAGAGAGAGAGAGAGAGAGAGGGGGAAAGAGAGAGAGACGATCGATCCTTGTGATTCTCTTACGTTCGATGGCCAATGTCGTAACTTCCACGAGGCAGCTTTTCGTTATTCTCTTTTAGTAACACCAACCGGCACGAAACAAGACTCGTGATTGCTACGATGTTGCTTAGTGGTAGTAGTGGTAGTAATAATAGTAATAGTAGTAGTAGTAGTAGTGGTAGTAGTAGTAGTGGTAGTAGTAGTAGTAGTGGTAGTAGTAGTAGTAGTGGTAGTAGTAGTAGTAGTAGTAGTAGTAGTAGTAGTAGTAGTAGTAGTAGTAGTAGTAGTAGTAGTAGCAGTAGTAGTAGTAGTAGTAGTAGTAGTAGTAGTGTAGTGAGGTGGTGGTGGTGATGGTGATGGTGCTACTATTACTACTGCTGCTGCTTTTGCTGCTACTGCTGCTGTTGCCGTTAACTACCCCTTTTCGTATGCAGCAAAAGCCGTCCGAGAAAGAGAAAGAGAAAGAGAGATGACAAGAGCGAGAGAGAGAGAGAGAGAGAGAGAGAGAGAGAGAGAGAGAGAGAGATATCGATCGGCCATCGATTATCACGGTCGAACGATTCTCTTCTTTTCGATCACCCTCGATGGTCTTTTCCTTCGACTTTCTTTCCTGCTTATATTATTAACAGGGCAAAGGCGATCAATTAGAAACGAATTTCTAATTCTTAAGAATTATTTTTCCTCGCTTTTTCCCCACGTGGTATCTTTAAATTTGTATACAATGTGAATCTTTTTTAAAACACTGCAGATATTAAATTGTGTAGATAACCCATTTTTATTCTGATCCGTAAAAATATTTTTATTAGACGAATACGAATAAATTCTTAACGAAGGAAAATTATATAAATCGTCATCTAATTAATTAAAAGTTTGTGTATATACATATATATATATATATATATATATATATATATATATATATATAAAACATTCTTCTCTTTTTCTTATAAGATAAATATATAAATAAGTAATGAACGATCGTCGATTGAAAATTTTTACATATATATATGTACATACATATATATATATATATATATATATATATATATATGTATACAAATATAAATTTGTATAATGAACGGTCATGATGGAACATTTTCTTTTTAATATAAAGATAAAAAAAGAAAAAAGCTAGAAGATAATTATCCTCTCTCATTTTCTAATGAATATAATCATCGTAATGAAATAGAATTGGATTGTGTAATTTCGATAATATCATTCGAGGGTTAGAATAGGATCGTATTTGGCTAGAGAATTCTCTCTCTCTCTCCTCTCTCTCCTTTCTCTTCCTTGCTGGCTCGTTGCCGATGGTTCGATTATTTCACGTGAATTAACGGCCACATTGACAAAGCTATCGAACAGAGACGGTAAGCCGTACAATCGGTTATGGTGGAACCTCCTGTGGTAAGGCTTATTGCCTTAGGTCGAGAGAGAGAGAGAGAGAGAGAGAGAGAGAGAGAGAGAGAGAGAAAGCAAGTGATAAATTTCCACTAGGCTTAAGCTCGATGCATCAGGACTACGATCGAACATCCTTCCTCGAGGTCGTTCGTTCGATAAAGTTCGGACCAATCGGAAATGACGACGATATCACTATTTATGTCAAAAATATTATGACATTAATAATAATAATAAAAATAACTCGAATTATCGTCCGAAAATCTTTATTAATCTAAAAAATATTGCTTCTAATTCTTAAGACTTGTAAGATATTTAGAATAATTTCTTTTTCTTTCTTTGATGAACTAACTAGTACATAGGATACTGTTCTTGAATAATCATTCCTTTCACAGTACTATAATAGAACGAAATCCCATGTGGCATTAATCTGACTTTAACCCGCGAGCTAATCATTTTATCGGTTTTAATAAAATGTGAGGTGATAATTTCTTGGAAAAAAAAAAAATTAAAAAGAAAAGAAAAAAGAACACATAATATCAATAATAATTATAATCGTAATAATCACGAATTATCATTTTGATCAATGGACGATAACGTTTGTATAAACGTATTTTAAAATAATTTGAATTGTTAGAAGTAAGAAAAGAAAAAAATAATACAAATATACAAATATAATACATAAAAATACATAAATAATTTATAATGTATATAATGAATTTTGTGATATTATCTTAACAACATATATCTAATTGCTATATTAGAAAAAAAATTGTTCTTCGATCTTTGATAAGAAAGACGAATATTTTTTTCTATTCTTTTCTTTTATTTTATATATTTTTAAAAAATTTCTTTCCTCTATTTTCTTCAATTATTTTCTCTTATACGAGTGTTATTATTATTGTGAAGCGAATTATATCTCGAATTGTTCGAATTTTCGATCCTATTACGTCCGTGGCTGATACGAAATCGGGCATCTAAGGAGTCTTTGAAAGAGAAGGACGATAGCACACGACTATCGAAGAATCGTCATAGCTCCTTTGTCGTCGCTTTTCGAAGCAAAGCTTCTCTCTTAGTTTTCTCAGTGAACTAAACATAGACAAAGAACGAGAGAGAGAGAGAAAGAGAGAATGAGAAAAAGAAAGAGAGAGCTTTTTAATATTGCACACGTTTCCGAGGGCTTTAAGGGTGGCACAATGTACGGCGAAGATGACGAAAGAGTGTAAAGGGCTAGGGAAACTCTCTCTCTCTCTCTCTTTCTTTTTCTCTGTCTTATAAAAGAGTCTCGTGTTGGTAAATCGTGCGAGAGTCGAATAAAAGACCGCGAATAGAAAACGGAGTAAAAAAAAGAACAAAAAAGCAAAAAAAGGGAAAGAGAAGAGAGAGAGAGATAGAAAGAGGAAGAACGGATATTGCGAAGTAAAATAAAGGTTCTAGGATTTTTATCGTTTTTCGAGCATTCCATTCGCTCCTCTTTCTCTCTCGCTCTCTCTTTTTCTCTTTTTCTCTTTCTTTCGTTTTTTCTCTTTTTGGGCGATATCGTTCGAATAAACTTCGCTATTCGAAATTCAAATCGTATCTTTATCAAAAGCTTTTCATAAATTAAATTCGGACTCGTTACGTAAAATAATATATTATTATTATTATTATTATTATTATTATTATTATTATTATTATTATTATTATTATTATTTAATTTAACAAATTTATCCAATGTATTCTGTATTATCGATCGATGTAAATTACATTTAATACTAAAAAAAAATAGAAAAAAAAGAAAAGTACAGAGAGAGAACAATTTTACGAATGAGACGAAGAAAATCTTGAAACTATAGAAGGTGACTGGAAGTAAACCAACGAGCTAGTTGATGACGACGATGAAGTTTTTTCTTAGGCTGAGGAAGAGAGAGAGAGAGAGAGAGAGAGAGAGAGAGAGAGAGAGAGAGACGAGCATCAAGCCACAGGGTGTTTCTTGAAAAAGGAGGAAAATTTTGTTAGCGCGGGTGGATGGTAAAAAAGAGTTGCATGTATGTGTGTGAGAGAGAGAGAGAGAGAGAGAAAGAGAGAGAGAGGAAGAGAGAGAGAGAGAAAGAGAGATAGAAAGGTAGTGAAGAGAGCAGACAATAAAGCGACAGCGTAAAGCAAACGTTGGATACACACAGGTGGCCTTTGCTTTCGTTTGAACTCACAATCAGAACCAGCTAAAAATAGGACCCGTGACCCAACTACGCTCGATTCCACAATTATGAATTTCCCCTGTCCCCGACTATTTCTCACTCGCTGGACGAATCAATGCGGCGTTAATCGTGTGTGTCTACATATGAGAGAAAGAGAGAAAGAGTAAGAAAGAGAGAGAGAGAGAGAGAGAGAGAGAGAGAGAGAGAACGACGCAGATCGTTTGAATATACACATATATTAGCGAAAAGAAGATTGAAAAGTAGTTGAGAAATTTTATTGAAAACATAACAAAGTTTTAGATATCTTCTATATATCTATGTATGTATGTATATATGTGTGATCGATTAATAATTCGATCTTGATAACGAATATTTGTTCTCGATTTTATGTCCACGTGTTTGTTTGTCTAAGGATCAATTGAATTTTACCGACATTAGATTTTCTTTCTGAGAGTATTTGACGGCTTCTCCTTCCTTAAGTTATCGTTCTCGAGTAGGAAATAAAAGAGGGAGGGCGAAAAAAAAGAAAGAAGGCAGGAATGGAGGAAAAAACATTTTTCTTTTTTTTTCTTTTTTTCGTTTTTTTTTTTTCAACGAGGAAGAACTTGGGATCGATCTGAGCGACCGGGATTAAAAATATCTTTAAAGGCGAGAAGAGAGAGAGAGAGAGAAAGAGAGAGAAAGAGAGAGAGAGAGAGAGAGAGAGAGAGAGAGAGAGAGAGAGAGAGAGAGAGAGAAAGTAGAAAATTATTTTTTGTCCTTACGTTGCCATGTTGATCGTACGCTTATGAATAAAAAAGAAATAAGAAAAAGAGCGAAAAAGAGCGAAAGAGAGAGAGAGAGAGTCAAATTTACGTGCTCGATTAATCGGCTATTCGAAACAATATCGTTGTTCGATAGTACACTCTGCAACGCATATGCACTAACATGCATACATACATGCATACATACATGCATACATACATGCATACATGCATGCATACATGCATACATACATACATACATGCATGCATACATGCATACATACATGCATACATACATACATACATACATACATACATGCATGCATGCATGCATACATACATGCATGCATGCATTCCTCCATACATACATACATGCATGCATGCATACATACATGCATGCATGCATCCCTCCATACATACATATATGCATGCATGCATGCATCCATACATACATACATACATACATGCATGCATACATACATACATACATGCATACATACATAGATACATAGATACATACATACATACATGGATACATAATGTATACATATATCTATATATATATATATGTACACATGCAAGTTGTAACTTTCGCGTTAGCCCACGCTTGTCGAGCCACATCGAGTCTTAACTACTAATTATTACGTAGCTCAACTCTAACGAACCTTCGCACCAATTAGCGAGCACATTTTTTCTCATACTACAGAGTAGAAATCCTTCACGGTACTTTCAATCTCCTTTTCGCCTTTCTTTCTCGTATAAGGACTCGACGATTACGAATATTCCTTTGAATTTTCAATACCCTATTTCGTTACTGCATACATTTAATCTAACCATTTTTCAATGAATTTTACTGCATTTGACTGGTGTTGTTTGACAAATAAATAAAAAATAAAAAAAAAACAAGAACTAAAAAGAATAAAATAAAGGAAAGTTTATACATTGCAAGGAAGGATTAATAAAAAGTAAGAAATGAAAAAAAAAGAAAAGAGCAAAAAGAGAAAAAAGAAAGTTTGTTTTCAAACAATCCAGAATAACTAGTCATAATATTGTTATTTTTCAAAAACCACCTAACGTGATTCTAAAACATTTATTTCTCTTTATTATTCAACAACAATTTTATCTTACTACCTTATTACGAAAGAGCCTTTCGATGAGCCATCAATTTTCTGGATCGACCTCTCGAGATTCTGCCGATAAGAAAGTAATGAATAGAATCCGAATAGAAAAGACGGAAGGTTGGAACCGACCTTGCCAAAAAATCTCGATCATGAGTATGCAGGTAATACAAACACACACATAGATACATAGATAGATAGATAGATAGATACATACATACATGCATACATACATACATACACAGTTTTAAACACGTACACGGATATACAACGTTCGATGCACCAGCGAACTGCAACGCGTCACAATAGCGCAACGTGTTTCTCCGCCATAACCCAATTTCTCCAAGAATTCTTTTAAAGTCCATATATACGTAGGTATATATGTAGGTATACGTAAGGGTGGGATGCTTAGGGATGTCGGGAAGAGGGAGAAGGGGAGACTAGGAAAAGGTAGGTGATACGAGAACTGAATATACGATTTTCACGAAATAGAAAGAGAGAGGTAAAGAGAGAGACAGGGGGAGAGAGAGAGAGAGAGAGAGAGAGAGAGAGAGAGAGAGAGAGAGAAATAAAACCGATACACTACGAACATTAATAATTAAAATGCGACAGACGGTTTGCACCGGTAAGCTCAGTTCAGTAACGCTTGTAAAAAGGAAAAGGTCGCACCTTTTGGCAAGCACGGTGCAATATTCATAAATCTCTTAGGCCGCGGCAGAAATTGGACGACGTGCCAGAAAGTTAAAACGAAATGAAGAGATGCTAATCGTTTGGAACGATGCTCTCTCTACATATACAGGGTGACTCATGTCTCACGACGAATTATTTAAAAGATATTTAAAAAAAAACAAGAAGAAGAAAGACAAAGGAAAAGAAACAATTAAAAGAACAATAATAATAATAATAATAATAATAATAATAATAATAATAATAATAATAATAATAATAATAAGAAGAAGAAGAAGAAGAAGAAGAAGAAGAAGATGAAGACGAAGAAGATCACGAGAAACAACAAACGTTCGTTGGATCATTTAAAATTGATGGATTAATTATTCGATCTTATATCTAACTTATGCTTATACTCTCCTTCTGGTATACGATTGACTCATCTTAATAGATTTTAAGTGATAACAGATATATGTACATTCGGACATATATAGAACACTAAAAAGAGAAATAGAAAGAAAAAGAGACAAAAATAGAGATAGAGAGAAAGAGAGAGAGAGAGAGAGAGAGAGAGAGAGAGAGAAATAGAGAAATGAAAACGTCGTGTTGATTTTTTTAAAGGGATAAAATATATATCTGCAAAACCACCCCGTAGACTTACCGACACTAATACCACTAACACACCTGCGCTCACCTTCTAGAACCTCCATTAAACCGGCACGTTCGCCGTAGATTCTTATCTAACCGGGTTAATCTATCCTTTCCTATCCCTAGGACTTTCTCTTCATCGTGTGAGAGAGCGAGTTGACGTTTGTTTCGCACGTGTACGTCGATGTATGTTACGAGTTTAACGTAACGGGGGAGGGTTTCAACCGGGGGCGTAGAAGGGTAAGGAGAATGTATCGGATATATGTACACACACACATATATATATATATACACATACATATATAGATATACGACACGTTAATGCTATTCCAACGGTGAATATCGCGTGACAGGAGTCCATCGAAGAACCTGCAGGAGTTTTAGCTAACTTCGTTGCTTCATCGTCTTTCACATTCTTCAAAATATCTAATATTTTTATCAGTATACATTGTGGCAATTAGAGATTTACTATATTACGTACTATATTTTATAGGAAGAGAAAGAGAAAGAGAGAGAGGGAGAGAGAGAGAGAGACGGAGAGAAATAATGATTTTTTTCTCCTTTACTTTTTTTTCCTTTTTTTTTCTTTTTTCTTCTTTTTTTTGATTCTACGTGACATAGAAGTGGGACATACATTTGCGTCGAGAATGAATCGTTTGATGAAACGTAAAGTTCTTCTATTTTATCTTTTTCTCTCTCTCTTTCTCTCTCTCTTTTCGTAGGTGGATGTCATAGAAAAGGGGTAAGAGAGAGAGAGAGAGAGAGAGAGAGAGAGAGAGAGAGAGAGAGAGAGAGAGAGAGAGAGAGAGAGAAGAGAGAGAGGTAGAAAGGTAGAAAGGAGGTTGGCTAACTACGATGACGACGACGACGACGACGATTACAACTACGCACACGTAGGAGAATTTCGAAAGACTCGTGCTTTATCTGAAAGCGCTAGCGAAATGGGCTTTCTGAATGCTCGTCAAACCAAAAAGGGGGGCGTAAATAGAAAGAGGAAGAGACAGAGAGAGAGAGAGAGAGAGAGAGAGAGAGCTCGATGAAGCGACGATTAATCCAAGGTTCACCTAACCCAAGTCACAACTCGTTTCTTGCTTCGAAACCCGTGTTCTCGTTACGCTCATTATGTTGACATTCTTATCCAATCGAATCGATCCATCTTCTTCTTTTTCTTTACTTTTTTAGACGATACACACACACACACGTATGTATGTGTGTATTTATATATATTAAAAAAAAGAAATAATATAATAATAATAATAATAATATAATAATAATAATAATAATAATAATAATAATAATAATAATAATAATAACAATAATAATAATAGTAATAATAATCAAGAGAAACAAGACAAAAATAAGAAAAAAGAAAAGAAAAAGAAAATGGTAAACAATTTCGCTGAAAACATTCGAATTTCGTAATCAAACTTTTTTTAGCGTAATCATATCTCCTAAATGTTTGAATTTTTCACCTAGAAACTCGTCAAATTTGATTACTTGATTTATTTCTCTCGAATTACTACTACCGCTACTACTGCTACTACTTTATGAAAAAAAATGATAATTTCATTTAAACTATCTCAAAATGTATATATACATACACACACATATATATAATTATTTAGACAATTCGATCACATACACGTTTTCAGATTAAATTGATAGATTTATCGAATATGTCCCTGGAAAGGTGCGAAAATTTTTCCTGTTTTTCTCTTTATCTCTCACTACCACTCCTGTAATTTATATTCCATCTTGTCGAAGCAGTCGACGCGTTCGTAGGATCCGATAAAGTTCGTAGAATCCGATAGGACCGAAAAGAAAGAAAGGAAAGAAGGAGAAGAAAAGAAAATAAATAGAAAATAAAAGAATATAATAAAAACATCAATCTGGTGGTCCATTCGACCGAATCCGCCATTATATCGAAACTTTTATTCTCTCTTTTTCTCTTTTTACCATCAATAGAAATATTATAGGTTCCTGTTTCGACGAGCGAATATAATACGATGGAGAATCAATGGGGTATTAGAGAACCGGTATAAAAGAAGAAGAAAAAAATATAAGAAGAGTTAAATGTAATTTTTATCCGTCGTCGTCGTCGTCGTCGTCGTCGTCGTCGTCGTTGTCGTCGTTGTCGTTGTCCTCGTCATTGTCCGAACGAGAGAGACATTTTCTCTTTTTTTTATTTTTCCTTTTTCTTTTTCTTTCTTTTTTTTTCTTTTTCTTTGTCGATGCGCTGCATTGCGGCTGCAGCACAGCAGCCACCGACGCATTGCCACCCCGTGCACTCCTATCGAAAGGACGCTGCGTCCGCTCGAAACTCATTCCCCTCCCCCCGCCCCTTCCCCCTCTCTCCTTTTTCACCGTCGACCCCGAACTCACCATCTTTCTGACTGCTTTCTCCCGATAGGGTCAAGTGCCCAAATAAATAGACTCCGAAAGAAAAGACCGCTGATCTATTCATGTTTCCCATCAAATTTTTTAATTTTACAATTAATTTATCTTATATAAATGAAGTTAGAGAAATAGAAATAGAGATATATAAAATATATTTCTATTTTTCTCTCTCTTTTTCTCTCTCTCTCTCTCTTTCTCTCTCCTCTTTTTATCATTCATGTAGTATTTTTTGTTAGTTTTTTAATTGACTCGATTTTTTCTTCTCTAAAATAACAAGCGAATAGATTTGTTTTTGTCCTCTATAAACTGATGTAGAACGAAACACACACACACACAGACAGACAAAGGATTTAGATGAAAGTCGAAGAGTTAAAAAAACTGTCGTTCATTCGAGAACACTTGACGTCATCGGCATGAAGATCGAATTAAATCAAAGATTTCTGAAACTTTTTATTTCTTTATTCTGTACTTTTCCTTTTTTTTTCTTTTAATTTTTGTTTTCTTTTTTTTCTTCATTCTTTTTTCTTACGGAAAACGTAGCGGTAACAGTTTTCACTGGGGTGATATTTCTTTGAATTTATCGTACACCATATATTATATTAGAGTAGAAAATCAAAGTTTGCGTAAGATCGATTCATCGAGATTCTCGTGATCGTTGATCGTTAACGTGACCAGACGAATAATATCGTTTAGCTCACCGGTGATCCTTCAATACCACTGTGTATGTGCTGTTATGTGTGTAGAAGAGGATTAAGTTAATTTATCGTTGCGTTGTTATCGGGATTATACGGTATACGTTCTAACGCGAATTATTATCTTTCCGCAAATTTTCTATCGCTTTCGTTCTTTAAAAAAGAGATATAATATCTAATTGAAAAAATTTGTTTCGAAAAAAAATTTTCTTTTTCTTTCTTTGATTATCAATCATCTCAAATCTATTTATAAATTATCATCAATTCTAAAATACTGTTACATCATGTTTATCAATCTGCGATTGAATAAAAAAGATTTTGTGAATTTTAATTTGCCACCAATAGATAATCTTTATAATTATAGTTGTTTGTTATTAAAAATATTTATAAATGTTGTGTAAACAAAAATATTGGAAACGAATCGAAAATTAATTGCTTATATAATTGCGCGCGTGTGTGTTTGATAAGGATTAATTAAGAAAAAGAAAACGAATAAAAAGAAACATGAATTTATTATGAATTTATTCCAAGAAAGAGCGAAGTATAATTCTATTCGATCCTTTCGTTTATACACAACATACGCACATAGATAGAATTATGTATATATATATATATATATATATGTATGTATGTATGTATGTATGTATTTATACATATATACATATACATATACATATACATATATATACACACAAACGGAACCTAAAAGTGGTTTAGGTTGTGCAAAATACGCTCAAGCTCTACTTCAATTTGCTTAAATGTGCGACCAAGTCCAGGGGATGCTTTCGACGGTCGAAACTTTTCGTGGGTTTGTCGGCTTAAACATTAATTGGATCTGAGAGAGAGAGAAAGAGAGAGAGAGAGAGAGAGAGAGAGAGAGAGAGAGAGAGAGAGAGATAGGGAAAGTGCAAATAAAGTAAGTAACAGAAAGAGAAAGAGAGATAAAGAGAAAAAGAGTTAAACAAAATTCTTCCTCTTATATTTATATTCATTGCATCTGCTGCATTTCTAATTCGAAGGATGCTCCGATTTTGCAAATGAAAATAAAAAAATCTCAATGAACGGTTGATATTAAACGACTCTCGAGTATCGCTTCAAGCAAGGCGTACTATTACAACTCCAAAATATGTATCATACCTTTTGTTTCACGGATCTTATTTTTTTCAAGGCAAACCATTTCTTTTTTTTCTTTCCTTTTTTCTTTTTCCTTTCTTTTTCTATTGAAATCACTTTGCTCCGTAAATATCCTATAAGTTATTTTCGTATCATTGTTCTCTCAAATGTTTTCAAGTTCCAAATACGTCCTTATCGTGTGTTTTCTGATCAATTTTTGATAACTTAAGTAAGATTCAAGTGTGTTTCAATAATTATATCTATTTAAAATTAATGGGAATGATAATGATAATGATATTGGATTAATGAAATTATCATAATGAATTATGTATAATGAATTAAATAAAAACAAGGAAAAGAAAGAAAGAATGTTAAAAGATTTGAGTATGCAATAAATATTTGTATTCATTTATAATAATAATAATAATAATAATAATAATAATAATAATAATAATAATAATAATAATAATAATAATAGTGAAATTGATAACAAATTTAACAAATAATCGGTGCATTTTTAATAATAATCGTAGAAATTAATTAATTCGATATTATTTTACTTTTCTAATTTTATTTCCTTTCCTTTAATATCACTGTCTATTTTATTGCTCTTCAATTTACTCAAGTAGAAAAAAAGAGAGAGCTTCTCTCGAAATCACTTACGAGTAGTCCGAGGTTTATTCGTTTCTACGAAAAGGCGAACACAAAAGAGGGGATGAAAAATAGAGGTAGAAAGTACAAAGGGAAGGTACAAAGTCGTTCGAGTAGGAGAATAGAACTCCGGTGTCTGGTTTAGCCTGGCACGTTACTCCATTACTTTACTTCTACAATCGACTATATAATATAGTTACATATATACATACACATATACTAACCGTAGGTATATTGAATCTGCTGGTGTAGGTCAGCAAAATATTTGAAAACTTTTAGAAATTTAATAACAACTTTTACAAACGGAAATTCCATATATCTACTCCAATTGCGCGCGCGTACCCACACTCAACAACCCACCCACATACATACGTAGACACACATGTATGTAATTATCTTTGAAAAAAAGTCTTGTAAGAATGTTCTGTATTTTTTCATTGCTCGCATTAACAAAGGAAACATTTTTTGTTTCTTTTCTTTTCTTTTTAATTCCAAACCTTTACATAACATAGCTACTGAAATATTTAGGGTCATTATATTCATCTTTTTAAAAATGTCTAAAAAAAGATCATTCCTTTCGAGAATTTTTTTAGATATTTTTTTCTTATTAAACGATGTTAAATATCTATAATGTAACTTTTAAAAATGTATTTCTAATATAATGTATTACGTCATATATACTGGTACAAGTTATAGAATATGTTTTACATTGCACAGTAATTTTTTTAGAGAAGAAAAAAATTTTTAAGAAGTTAGTGAAATATTAACATCAAATTTAAGACATTGAAATGGATGAAATATTTTCTTTTCTTTCAAATATCAGTTTATACTTATAAGCAGTACAATATAGTTTTATTTATATAAATTATATAATATATTACAAAATATTTTTTTGTTTTGTATATGGATAAGAAACAAAATTCAGATCATAAAAAAGTTAACATTAAATTCAAGAATTTGTGAAACGTATTGATAATCTTTATACGATTTGAGTTAAGAAAAAAATACATCATTTTTTGCGATACGAAAATGATTCAAAAACAGAAAGATAGGAAAAGAAAGAGATAAAGAGAAACAGAGGAAAAGAGAGAGGGAAATAAAAAACATTCAATGATACACGAGTTAACGAAGCGACCCGACTTTACATGTACTCACCTCGAACCCCTCGAACAAGTTATTTTTCGTGGCCGGATGCTTGACCTAAAGTTATTTGCCGACTTTTCGAGTAGATATCGATCGACTGTTCCATACTATACATCCGAATCTCGAGTTGGTTATTCGAGGAGAAAGGACACTTCGCGCGGATTTTCTTTAAGCCAGCAAGAGCTACATTCTTTCAAGTAGCACGTAAGAATGCATCGAATAAATTGGATTCATCGAGTCAAATCCTGTACATTTCGATCATCGTATCTTAATTTTTTTTTGTCTTTTTCTTTATCTTTCTCTTCCTTTTTTTTTAATTTATAGGTATCAAAATAAAATTAAAAGAACCAAAGAAAAAAAAAACAGAAAAAAAAGAAATTTTATTAAGATCGAGAGTAAATAATATAACGAAACATTTAATACGGCTTGTAATTCATCGCGTCACTATCATTAAATCTTTTTTTAATAAATCAATAATTTAAATAATTGATCATTATTCATAATACAATATCATGTAATATAAATGGTCAATTATCACATCGATTTAATAAAAAAAAAAGAAAAATATCAGTATTTGTAAATGTAATGTTTGTAAATATAATAATTTGTCAGTATTTATGATAAACTTACAACGCAACTCAAACGTTTAATTATTTATACCGACCATTTATATTACGTATTGATATTTTATTATAAACACTGACCGAAATATTCGTCCATGTATATTGCTCATTTATTTTACAACAATACTCAATATTAATTAATTAATATACTGATCAAATGGATAGAGAGCTGTGAATGGTTTCATATATAACGTTTTTCTTCTTTTTTGTTTTTTCTGACTTAAAATGACGATAAACGTAAGTTAAATGTAATATAAAAATTATAATAAATAAATGAGATGTCGCTTCTAAGTGACAAATAATTATCGACGTGCGATCGTTAGAGATAACAGAAAGTTGCATTCTTTAGAAGTAGCCGCTTGTCGACCTAGAAGAGAACAAAAATCCTGTCATATCGCAGCTTCCTCCAAGATCTCAAGTCTTCAAAAGAGAATGACATTACATATACATACATATTATGTTATATATATATATATATATATATATATATAAAATTGAAATTGGTTGACGTGAAAAGAAGCGACAGATATAAAAATGCATTGAAAGATGTAAAAAAGAAAGAAGGATTGTAAAAAGTCACCTTTACTTTTTCTTACGTAATATCGACCAATTAAAATTTTTTCAAGCATATTTTTTATACTTTATCTGATACTAACATTAATTCTTTTGGCTTCTCAAAAAACAAAAAGGGAAAAGAAAAAGAATTGTTCGGGCGAATTTTAAGAAAGTTATTCCATTGTAAAAATTATCTGTTCAGTTTCGCTACACACACAAACGCACACACACAGGCGCGCGTGCACTAACGGGTGATTTATATATAGGTGTATATATATTTATATGTATGCAGTAATATACTCGAAGAAAAGACGTATAAAAAATGAACAGTTTCATAAGAAAATCATACTTAAAAAAAAATTGTATTTTATTTAAGAGTTAAGATTCGATGAACGTTAGATAAGTAACAGTTAATAGTTACATAGTAAACTTCGCATGTCTATTCTGCAATCCTTATTGTCCACGATAAAGGAACATATAGGAGGGGATGATGGTGGGTGGGTGGGCGGATAGGGGTGAGTATCGGTAGAGTGATGGGCGAGGGAGATATCTTCTTGTCCGAGCAAACAAAAGGGACGTATCAATTACGAGGTCACTCGAGGGTGACTCTTTGCACGACCATATCCGTTCCGATGTCCTTTCGCTTAATGGACTCTCCGTTGTAAAGTTCATATTTATCATCATCGAAGGTAGGACAGTGCAGGTTTGGTAGGCACCTGTTTATCACTGACCCTCTTCTTTCTTCTTGAGCTCATTCTTTTCCATTTCCTTTCTTTCCTTTTCTTCTTCATCTTTTTTCTTCTTGTTTTTTTTATCTTTTTTATGATCTATTAAGAGCAGTCGGTCGGTAGTTTGGTTGATCGATAGGGCAGATTAGTACGAACTAATTTGAAATGTCGAAGTAATAAAAATTTTGATAGGAGTACGACCCTTTTCCAAGTTGTTAGAATAGAAGGTGAGAAAGATAGAGATAGAAAGAAATAGAGAGAGAGAGAGAGAGAGAGAGAGAGAGAGAGAGATAAAGAGAGAGAGAGAATGCTCGTTATTGTCTTAATATATGCCAGAGGTACACCGTCCGACTTGCGACGTTAACGAGCCGTGGAACGGTGTCGTGGTTTAAGAAGGGAGGAGAAGACCTTTCGCTTTAACGACTTCGTAAAGACAGGCTTCGGACCTCGGAGAAGTGAGAGGGATGAGAAATAAAGAAAGAGAGAAAGAGAAAGAAAGAATGAGAGAGAGAGAGAGAGAGAGAGAGAGAGAAAAGCTTGCGCGAGAATGAGAGAGAGAAAGAGTTAGGTCAATATTTGACTCGCACGAGGTAACTAGGTCAAGGATTATTACTGACGTCTGAATGCGCGACTATCGTCTTCTTGATCTACTGATATCTCTCTTCATTGCCTGTAATGTCTATTTGGTGCTAAAGTAAATAAACTTACTAAAAAGATTCGTCAACCTGTAGATAGACATATACTATATAGATACTTACATATACTGTATGTATAACATGTATATATATTAAGAGAGGTTTTTCCTCCCTTTTTGTTTCCTTCGACATTGATTCGACTTTTGAGAAGAGAAGAAATGATTTTTTTGCTCTTTCTTTTTCGGTTTTTTAACTTTATCACTTTTATCCTTCTCCTCTTTCTCTCTCTCTCTCTCTCTCTCTCTCTCTCTCTCTCTCTCTCTCTCTTTATCTTTGATAACTTAGCTAAGGTAAAGAATAAGAAACTTTTATGTACCACATAGAACTCATTTCGAATAACTTACTTTTTCTTCTTTCGACTCTCCAAAGTTGTAACTTAACGGTTATAAGAGTAGAAAGAGAAACTCGTCAGTAGTGGGTATGTCAGTAGTATTCTATGCTAGAGAAACGGAGATAGAGATAGAAATAAAGATAGATAGATAGATAGATAGATAGATAGATAGAGATAGATACATAGAGATAGAGAGAGAGAAGGAAATACGTAGCGAGGTCACTAATTGGCGGAAAGAGCAAAGTCGGGATTAGCCATCTGTTAATCTCAAGCGGGGTAGGAAACTACGTTCGTCGGCAGTCAGCCAGCCAGCCAGCCAACCAGCCAGCCAGCCAGCCTGGCAAAATCGTCGAGAGAGAGAGAAAGAGAGAGAGAGAAGGAAGAGAGAGAAGGATAGAGCAAGAGAAAGAAGGAAAAAGAGAGAAAAAACGAGCCCCGGTAATTTTTGCACGTGCACGAAACTCTGGCCTCTGGCATAGTCGAGATAATCGAGCTAAAGCTTAGTATTTGAAACGACATATCTTCTCTCTCTCTCTCTCTCTCTTTCTTCATTTAGTCGTGCGCCACTTTTATCCTTCTTCGTTTACCACCCTTTTTCATTTCTTCATACGTACATATGTGTGTGTGTGTATGTGTGTCTACGTGCATTTTTCTTTTTTTTATATCTATGTGTGCAGTTTTACCTTCTCCTCCCCCCTTCCCACCACCTCAACCTTCTCTACCTCCTTCTCCTCCTTCACCTCCTACTCTCTTCTCCTTTCCTCTCATAGTTATAACACGGCTCACAGTTTCAGTATATTCGTGCGGCACGTTGCAGAGTTTGCACCGTACTACGAATGTGGCTTGTACTGCAGATACGTTGCGGTTCTGGCCTCCTCTCCTCCCTATTATACGCTCACCAGGCACAAACGTGATACATCGTTCCTGCCAAATTCTTGTACTACCATGTACCTTACGTAAAAATTTTCCCCTTTGATATTTTCGTCGGAGAATTAATTAAAAAGAGAAAAAAACAAAGAACGAAACAAGAAATATTGATAATAATAATAATAATGTTAATATTAATAATGATGATAATGATAATAATAATACATAAATAATAGTAAATAAATGAAGAAATAAATTGATAAAGGAAACTAAATTCTTGAGAAGAGAGAGAGAGACTTTTTGCGTATGGATTCGATCGACTTACGTTACTTATTATTTTTTTGTTTTTTTTATTCTTTCTTAAGAAAACAGACAGAAAGAGAAAAAGGATCTTCGGGAGGATGTCCTTCGTGGCGGAATAAAAAGAACGGATTTATTTTCGAACCGAGGTCTCTCTACTGTCTCTTCTTTTTCTATCAGACCGTGAACTATTACGTAACGTCGTCGACGACTTGTTTACCAACAGAAATTAAGTTAGAAATGTTTGTGAAAGAGAATGTAAATGGTTATGGCTATGTCTATGGGTTCTATGTCCGTATATGGGAAGAATTTAAGCATTAAGAATTTTTACAATTTTGAATTGTACTCAAAATGTTTGGTGAATTTTTCATTTTTTCATTTTCTTTCTTTCTTTTTGCCTTCTCCTTTTTCTTCTTTTACTCTTAATTTAAACCCCCGTCCCGCCCTATTAAAAAAAAAAATAAGGAGATTAGAAAACTGTGTCGCACGAAATTACAAGATAATGAGATATTCTATTACGTTATTCTAAACGTAGAAAGATCTGCTAATGCATTAATCGTAGTTGGTTTTTATTTTCATACAATTAAAGTATACGAGATTAGTAAACTAAATTATATGTGAAAGAATAAGATATTCCGAGTGTAAAATTAATGACCTGAGATTGCGTTCAATATAACTATTTCTTCTTCAAAACATTTCATATCTCATTCAAATTTAGATAGGAAAACTAAATTACGCGCACCATAAGATATTCTAAACGTGAAATTATCGACCTTAAAAAGCATTTAGTATATCTAGTTTTTGCTTCAAATTTTTTATATAATTCAAATACGAGATTAGAAAACTAAATCACATGCGTCATAAGATATTCCAAACGTAAAAGTATTGACTTGAAAACACATTTAACAGGTATGGTAATTTCTTTTTTTTTTAAGACGCATATCTAATTCGCATGTACGAGAATTAGAAAGTTAAATTGCAAGGAAAACAAGGAGATATTCTGAACGTAAACAATAATTACTTGAGAATGCATATACTTCTTTATTTATGTGAAAAAAACTTCCATATCTAATTCATAAATACGAAGAATTAAAAAATTAAAATATAAAAAAAAAACAAAAAGAAAATATTTTCAACATGCATAAAAATATTTTCTTTCGCGAATGCATATGCTATATCTTTTATTTTCTATATATACCTATACTTGTAATTAAAAACATTATATATATATATATATATATATATATATATATATATGTTGTGTGTACGCACGCGCGTGTATGTGTATATAATTAAAACAACAACATGATTAAAAATTAAGAAGACTAATTAGAAATTTAAATTACATTAAATTTACACACACACACACACACACACAAGCTTCGCACATATACACCTACAAAATATAATAAAATAATAAATAATAAAATATAATAAAATATTTCAAATGTAAAAACCATTCGCCTAGTTAGAATGCTTTCGCTTTAGTGCTTTAGTTATAACGTGCCACCTTACTCGGTACATTTCGTGAGAATTCTCAGACGTAAGTTCGCGACCGATAATTTCCGGTGTTGGGTAAGAGATGGAAGGGGTGGCAAAGAGAGAAGAGAGAGAAGGAGAGAGGAAGAGGGTGAGAGGGTTGTCGCGTATAAGCGGTTGACACCGACGAAGGGTAAACCGCGAGACGTCGACATCGTCTCTCTCTCTCTCTCTCTCACTCACTCACTCTCTTCTTCTTCCCTCGGGCGTCTTCGTCGGGACTTCGAACTACCAAGGCCTTTGACATTGTAACCAAGTTCTCTCTTAACTCATATAAAGCCGTGACCGGTTCATGGCCACTGAATGGCTTCTGTCGTTGACTCTCTCTCTCTCTCTCTCTCTCTTTTTCTTCTCTTTCTCGCTCTCACTCTTTCTCTATTCTTTATTTCTTCATTTTAGTTTCGCAAAGACGCCGTCATCCTTTCTTCTCTCTTCTTTCTTCTCTTCTAGAACGTTTTCTTCTTCCGTTTTTGAATCCCTCTTTTTTCTCCATTTTGTCATACCCCTTTGATATCTTTCAAGCACGAAAATCGTTCGCAGGATCTTACACGATCTCTTTCTTTCTCTCTTTTTTCTTTTCTCTTGTTTTCTTCTTTTTCTTTTTCTTTTTTAACACCAATGACTTTCTTTTTATTTTACGATATCTTTTTTGTCTATCTCTCTTTCTCTCTCTTTCTTTCGAAAAGAACTCTATATTTTTTGCTATAGAAAATTATGAATTTTTATAAAATATTTCTCCGAAGATTATGAATTCGATATAACTATTTGATTTAAATGAATTCAATTTTAATTCGATAGATCTTATAAAAATTATTTGACGTACGTTTCATACGAGGTTATATTATTTTCAAAATTTACGATATAATAATTTGATGACAAAGTAAACTCGAATAATTCACTATATAATAGAGATTTCAGCTGGTACTCGGTACTCGATCGAATTTAAGAGAAATAGTAAATGCCGAATCGTAGAAAAGACAGACATAAAATGAAAATATGTTTCTATCTCTCTTTCTCTCTTTCTTGATTTAGTCTCTCGTCTTTTATATATCTCATATTCTTAACATATCGTGAGGCTTCAAATTTCTAACTCTAACGCATACAAATGTTTCGATGGTTTTACTCCGAACGTATGTATATACAATGCATGTACAGAGTACATTTCGAAATTTCTATTAAAATAGCTATAACTGTAATTCATTATTGACATCATATCGTAATGGTTTAATATTTCAATATATGTTCGTAAATAATTATTTCAATATATATTCGTAAAATCATCCATTTCGTAACATTAGCAATATCTACTTATACTTCTTTTATATTTTGCGTTATGTATATTTATCTAGACACATAAATATAAACATAAATATAAATTTAGCTTTTATAATGGATTAGGTTGCAATGTCAATTTGATTTTCTTTTGCTCGTAATAAGATACGTTTCCACGTATGGGTTTCTAATCAAAACTTTATCAACTCGGTCCTATCTCAAGTCCCCTGCAAGTCCTCAAAGTTTCTAATAGGAATTTTGAAACATTCTCTATATTATCTTATCATATAGATATCTATAGATATATCTATATCTACGTATCTAGATAAATTTGGAAAAAACATTGGAAAATAATTGTAACGCAAAGGATTGACAATAATTTTGAGAGTAATTAATATGAAGAAAAATAAAAAAAAAACGAAAAAGAAAATAGATTCTAACACTTCGTAAATACGATATATCCAATCATGAACATACTATGAAAATAATTATAATCCAATGAATTGATATTAATTCCGACAATAATTAATACGAAATCTGAAAAACCTAATAATCCTTCCTAGATATCATAAGACATAAAATCGTAAGATATAAGCAATTCTATATAACTAAAGAAAAAAAAAAATGAAGAAAGGAAGAAACAAAAAAGAGAAAAAAAGAAGGAGAAAGAAATAGAGAGAAGTTTTTCGTTATATAAACTTCAAACGTGGATGATCAAGCCATGAAAACTCGATCGTTGGTTATCGCACGAAGTGCCGTTTAATCAACGCCGTTGCTTGATATTTAATCGGAAATATAGGAACGTTTGCGATCGCGTCGAACTGTATGAGAAAATCGATAGTTGGTAGTAGCACCAATAAGAGCAGCAGCAGCAGCAGCAGCAATAATAGTAGAAGCAGTAACAGCAGCAGCAGCAGTAGCAGCAGTAGTAATATTAACCGTAGTAGTAGCAGTAATAGTAGTGTAGTAATGGCAGTAGCAGCTTTTTGTCCGATAGGAGAAAGTATTATGAATGGGAGGGGATTAGTTGATTAGTTGATTAGATGTTTGCTTGGTTGGTTGGTTGGTTGGTTAGTTTGGATAGTTGGTTGGTTGGTTGGTTGGATGGTTAGTTGGTTGGTTCGTTGGTTGGTTGCTTGGTTGGTTGGTTGGTTGGTTGGTTGGTTGGTTGGTTGGTTGGTTGTAGGGCAGCTTGCAAATTGAAAATTAATCCCACGCTCGTTTGTCGTTGGTTTTATCGCGGTCGATCCTCCTCTCATTACGTCATACTCGCATAGACAGCGCGCTTCCCGCGCGTTCAAATTGTGCTGACAATTTCATCCGTGCTGTCAACCGAATAAGAGAGCGAGCGAACGAGCGAACGAGCGTGAATGATAGAGAGAGAGAGAGAGAGAGAGAGAGAGAGAGAGAGAGAGAGAGAGAGAGAGAGAGAGAGAGAGTAAACTACGTTGCTTCTGATGCTGTTGCTGTAGCTACTGCTGTTGCTGTTGCTGTTGTTGGTACAGCTGTTGGTATCGCTGATGTTGTTGTTGTTGCTGTTATTTGGTGGTGCATGCGGCTGAATTGCATTTACGAAGAAACACATGACATCGTTCCTACGTTCCGTGACTGTAAATCC
The DNA here is from genome assembly GCF_905475345.1 of Vespula vulgaris. Classification (NCBI taxonomy): domain Eukaryota; kingdom Metazoa; phylum Arthropoda; class Insecta; order Hymenoptera; family Vespidae; genus Vespula; species Vespula vulgaris. The sequence continues at coordinate 8,451,740 of NC_066593.1, forward strand.
GTACAAGCTTGGATGATTAAAACGGGTGGAGGAAAAGTTAGAGTGCAAACTGCAAAGTCCCTCTTTCTTTCTCTCTCTCTCTCTCTCTCTCTCTGTTCCTCTTTTTGTATGTACGTTTTGTCCTTCTTTCTCTCTCTTTCTATACATACGTACAGATACGTATATACATATACTACCTATAGACGTCTCTCTCGGAAAAGCTGGGAAACCTACTAATAAGTCTTATTCACGTACAGAAACGTAAAGGTTTGAAAACGTTGAGTGGGAGGACGTCGTAGTGAGTATGCCGCATCGTAATTTCCTCTATGCCGGATTCTGTTTCAAAAGGAAGACCTTCCGCTGTTACAACGTAAAACAACGCGAAAGGCATTAGCTTCGTTCGTTCGTTAGGATGTTCTTCGTTCTTTCCCCCCTACCCTATCATCCAATGTTCTATGCGTTACCCATACATATCTATGCAATTTCTGCATGACGATGGACGATGGATAGAAATTTTCTTTTTTTTCCTCTTTTCTTTTCTTTTCTTTTTTTTTGTTTTCTTTTCCCCGTTTCTTTTTCTCTTTCAAGAAATTTCCCATAATTATTGTATTTTAGTCTACGAAAGAAAAAAAGAAAAAAAAAAGAATAATAAGAAACAAAAAAATTATAGACGATTATTTTCTTTCCGTCCTCTCCTTCTCTCTCTCTCTCTCTCTCTCTTCTAGTTTGAACTTTTCGCAATAATAGAAATAACAACGTTTAAACTTTCGAACGTACGGAGAACATTTTAGTGGTTAATGAAATCTTCTTATAATCAATTATTCCGAATAGAACGAAACGTGACGAGAACTTAAACGCATTTATCGATACACATCAAATTGTTTCCTTACCATTGTTTTAAATTAAAGCGTTTAATTTACCGGCCACTAATTCTCCTGGTTTTAACGCTCGACATCGAAAGATCAAACTGAAATAAAAGTAGTTTTCGATCCGAAAGCGATCTGATCCAATGCGATCCGATCCGATCTGCTCCCATCCGGTCCGATCCGATCCGATCGAATTTCTATTGAAATTTGTCGGTACTTTCGACCTTTTAAATTTTCCGCCAACGCTTAACTAATTCGTTTTTAACGAACGTTATAGTTCGATTCTATTTATCGAAAAAAATTTATTATCCTTTCTTTACTTCCTTTCTTAGATTAATGTTATCTAGGCATTATTGTGTTCTATCACGATGTTGTTTTCTGTCTGTCTGATGGTCAGAAAAAAACAGGATGCTAAAATTAGAGGGCGACTTTTAACGCTTAGGTAACATCGGAAACGATCACCAGAGAGGTAAATACACCAGACGAGTTTGTCAATTTGCTATTCGCGACATTCATTGAGCGCAAAATTCCTTCCTATTTATGTATCCTACGTTTCTGTATGTATATATCCAAAATGTATACACACACACACACACTATCCACCCAACGTATTACCCAGAAATGCATTTGAAGAATATTCCTTTATTTTCTCCTTCTCTCTCTTTCTCTTTTCTCGCGTTTTACAACTTTTCATTGAAATTATTCTTTATTCTACAATAAGATTATAATATAATAAACAAATATTATAATATAATTAATATTAATATTAGTATAATATTAAACAAATAGGTGGTATTCCTGCGGAGAAAAAATTTATTCGACGTTTCTAATATTTTTTCTTTCTTCTTTTTGGTTGATTTCATTAATTTCATCTTATACATTCAATAAAAATAAAGATTATGTGAAAGATTTGTTATAATTTTTTTTTGTTATATAATTATTCCAATAATTATTGCGAAATATTAATAAATTATACGACATTTAGTTTCGCGATAATTGCAAGGTTATTAAAAAAGATTAATGTTTTGTTATTGTCTTTTAATGAAGATCGTTAAGAAATATAATTATTAATCCTAATTTATAGATCGTTGCGCTAGAACGTAATCCTTATAGTCGTGGATGATTTTTAAGAGGATAGAAACGAGGGAGGCGCTATTTCGACCACTTTTTCTCCTTCATCGATCTTTCTCTTACTCTTTATCATTCTTATCAAGCCAAAGTTTTTTCTTCGTTCAGCATAATCGAATTAACACTATTATTATCCACGAAATAATATTGAAACCTTATTTAAAAATAGCTTTTACAGTACTTTTCACTTTTATGATTCCATTGGAAAAACAAACAAAAAAGAAAAAAGAAAGACAAAGCAAATTCCAATAAAATAATAAAAGGTAATTATTTCTCTTAGAAAATAAATAAATATTATAATAAAAAATTAATCTTCCAATTATCGTTATTATCAAAAAGGAAAAAAGTTCGAAAGTTATATCGAATACAAATTATCGATTCGGTTTCGATAAAAAACAAAAAAAAAAAGAAAAACAAGAAGAAATAAATAAAAAGAGGTGAAGAAAAAATGATCAACGTTGAACCACCACAGAAACATTTTCTTTTTATTTTTTTCTCCAATAAATCGTGACAATGGAAAATTGAAAATTAATACGAATATAACTTTAGCGGAATTTAATTTACGATCGTAATTGTCGAGTTAATAAAAATAGAAATAGAAGAAAAGAGAAATAGGAAGAAGAGAAAGAGAAAAAGAGAGACAGAGAGAGAGAGAGAGAGAAAGAGAAAGAGAGATAATAAAGTCAGTAGTATATCTGCAACGGCCGCATGCCAAGGTATGACAGAGTAAAAGCGAGTGTGTATCACTGGTATCGGAGTTATGGATGGCCCATGGGCACGCTAACCCAGTGACATCTCTAGGTCAGTCTCAACCCCTATACTCTCTCTCTCTCTCTCTCTCTCTCTCTCTCTCTCTCTCTCTCTCTCTCTCACTAGAGTCTAGTATATACACAAGGGATATAGATACATAATGCATGTAAAGGTTCGCGCACACGTGTACAACGGACACCTGCGACAAGGTGGAATTCGAGAAGCACGAGTGGAATGGAAGGGTTAAACGGGAAAGGGAGAGGGTAGACGAGGTGGACTAAGTGGGAGGTTAAATAGGCTTTTGGCCGATGGTTCCGCAAAGCTTCTCCGCAACGGAACTTTCTACTAATAAGTATGCACGGACTTTCGTGATCGGTCGACAGAGAGAAAGAGAAAGAGAAAGAGATAGAGATAAGAGAGAGAGAGAGAGAGAGAGAGAGAGAGAGAGAGAGAGAGAGAGAGAGAGAGAGAGAGAGAGAGAGAGAGAGAGAGAGAGAGAGAGACACACATATACATGTATACATACATACATACATACATATAATCACAAATATAGGCACACACATACACATAGGGTTGCTTGCGAGAGCCTTTTATGGAGGATGCTATTATTAAACCTTAGCCGAATAAAGCAAGTCAAAGTGCAGCCTGAATTTCGAAGGAAGTCGTCTTAAGGTTGCCTTCTTTCTCTTTCTCTTTTTCTTTCTCTCTCTCTCTCTCTCTCTCTTTCTCTTTCTCTCTCCCTCTCTCTTTCGACACGTAGAAGATACCTATATTCTCTTCGTTTCTTAGGACGTACACGCGATCTTTGCCATGTCTGGAAAAAGGTAAGGTCGTCGGGCGTCGAATCGAGGTCAGACCACCTTCCGAATACCTCCCTCTCTCTCTCTCTCTCTTTCTCTCTCTCTTATTTCGTTTTCGTGGAAAGGGATACGATGAAGCTCTAACGATGGGGTGAAAGCGATGGAAAAGTTTTTACTTTGTCGATTAAATCGTATTTATTTTTCTTTCTTTTCTTTGCCAATTTTTTCCCCCTTGACAATTATTCTGCATTAATTTATAAAATGTATTTTGTTTTATAATAATTTAAATTACATTATGATGTTTCATTGTTTTGCACGATTATGTATACTTATAATATTATCATCGATGAGACTTAATTTTGAGAATTTTTTTTCTTTTTTTTTAATCATAATTATAATAGAACGATGTAAAGATTTCAACGAAAAAATTAATTATTTATTGTCACAAATCATTGAAGTAATAAATTTTGATGGATTATTTAATATTTTTATTGCATCCGTTTAACATAAGATTTCTTTCAAAAATTCGATAAAAAGTTTGCATTTTCTATGACGATTTAATCGATAATATATCGATTTAAGATCTCTTTCGTAAAAAAAAAGAAATAAATAAACTGTATCTGCTTAACAAAATTATGATGTAACGTTCAAGGCGATTTTAAAAATTGATCACCCTTTTCCGAGATTTTTAGAGTTAATCTTTCTTTTTTGTTCAAATTATAAAAAACTTTCTAGAGTTCCTTTTCTTTCTTTTTTTTTGTTTTATATCATTTAGAAACTTACAACCCCGTCTGTAAATCGATTTTAAAGATTTCTTTTGTCTAAAAATTAAATTATTCTTCATTATGAAACATTGAAAGAATAAATTTCGAGGGTTGCTCTTGTTGTTAAATATAACGATATATATATATATAATTAATTTCACAGTTTAATTCTTAACAGCTGTGATTAATTTTATTTTAATCAAGGAAAGATTTTTAATTACTTTTCTCAACCTATATCAATAGGTACCTGTAACAATTTATCTGTTCTGTTTTTAAAAATTAAGTAAACCTCATTGTTTCCTTTCACCAAACGAATAAGGATCTTCTTTCTTGATTTTCGCAATTGTGCACGGTCTTTAACGATCTTTAAGAGAAAAGAAGAAGAAAACGAAGGAAAAGAAAAGAGAGAAAGATGGAGAAAGATAAAGAGAAAGAGAAGGAAAACAATTCCCCTTCGGGCATTTAAACAGCTTACGTGTATTGTTTAAACGACGAAAAGCGTTTAATCTCTAAAGTATCTCTATTTCTTCGTTGTAATGAACGTTTCTAATAGGAATACATAGAAATAGATAAATAAATAAATAAACAGTGTAGAAGAAGAAAACAAAAAAGAAATTACAAGTATTAATTACTATCACAATTAGTAAAGTATTAATTACTAAAAATTAAAACTTAGTTATTAGATATAATACATTCGTTAATACGTATCAATTATTTTTGGACAAATCGTTAATTCAAATTAATTTTGTTTCTTTTTGTCGTTGAAAAGGAAAGAAAATTAAAAAAGATAAAAATTCGGAGATAACTAATGATACAAATATATACATATATAAATATATATGATATGCCTAAAAAAAAATAATACTTATATATAGGTATTACATAATGTATAGATATAAAATATTTATTGATCGAAAATAAAATATAGTATCGTATATACACATGCAGATCGTCATAACATATTTGAAATTCAAATCAATAGTAATCAATTTTCTTCATGCTTGGAAATAATTTTCCTTTTCTGCTTCCTTCCCTACTCCCCCCTCTGTTTTTTCAATGACTTCCGTGACCGTGAAATTATTTATACATAACGAACATTTGCGATCCTGTCCTCATTCGAGAGCCGAGTATAAAGCTATTGTCTCGCGGACAACAATAACGTTTGATTTCTCCGTCGATTTGCCACGAGTTTACATAAGAAACCATTACAAAGAGAACGGGGGGAAGGAGGAGGGGGCATCACTTTAGTGGGATGGATCGGCCGATTAGAAATTTTCGTGGTAGGAGAATTATGTGCTCGAGTAAATAAATCTTCCACTGTAAACAATTCCTATACATACTTACGTGTGTATGTTCGTATGTGCGTGTGTGGTGAGTTGCGTACCTGGGTGCGTCATACGTGTGTTTGTATACACATACATACGTACGAAAGAAAAGTATTGGATACGCAATAAATATATTCTTCCTTTTTCTTTTTTCGTTCATCTATCTATGCCATCTTATCTCTTTCCAATTTTTCTTCTTATATTTTCCTTTCGTCTGCTTTCTTTCTTCGTACTTTCTCTGCTTTTTCCTCTTCTATTTGCCTTTATCTTTCTGTTTTCTCTTAAAAAATTATTTTCCTTCTGTCTCTCTTTCTCTCTCTCTCTCTCTCTCTCTATATATATATATATATTGATAGAGAAAGAAAACGAATATACTATGTAAGTACTTACATAAGGAGGTATGTAGAAAACGATTTGATCTAAAGAGCTTTTTCGGATATATGTATGTATGTAGTATATGTATGTATATATATATAAATGGGTATATATATACATATTTACCGTACTTCCGAATTCGCTCGAGTCTAAAAACGATTTTTCGATTGGTCTTTTTTCCCGATAACATTTGTTCTAATTATCCCTTCTTCTTCGCCAAAGTCAAAGACAATCAAAAATATTTGTTTGTTCTATAATGTAATATCTACGTTTATACGATAATGGTTCTTTCGATCGATAATATCATCGAGTCGTTAAATTAGATTGAGAATGTACTTTAAGAACTATATTTTTTTCTTTTAAAATTACATATATAAATAATTATTATTTATTAATTAGTAATTATTGATTATTTATTATTATGGACAGAAAATAACTCGAAATAAGAAAAGTTTGTGCGCACGCGTGTGTAAAAGCGAGAGAGAGAGAGAGAGAAATGGTAATGCACATAACACAAGCCGGATGATCCAAATTCATTAGACGCGTTTAAGCGAATGAGCGTTCTCGAAATGAATTCCAAAAGTGGAACGCGTACACTTATTAGAAATTCCAGGATTAGGAGCGTACTTATGAACTCGCTATATTTTTGCTGTAAACGGAGTTTGGAATGACAATATATTCGTGTATAACAAGGAAGGAGTACAGGTCAATGTCCAACTATGAGAAGACATTAGAGTTAGAGTAAAAAAAAAGAGAAGGAGAGAGAGAGAGTTATGAGGAGATAAAAGCGAGGAGAAAGAGAGATAGAGGAAGAGAATTGATAAAAACAAGGAGAGAAAGACAGAGAAAGAGAATTGATAAAGCCGAGAAGAGAGAGAGAGAGAATTGATAAAAATGAAAAGAGAAAGAGAGTTAATAAAAACGAAGAGAGAGAAAGAGAAAAAACTTAATAAGAATGTAGAGGGAAAGAAGAAAAAATTTAATAAGAACGAAGAGAAAGAGAAAAAAAGAAAAAATATTTTTAAGAATGAAGAGGAAGAGAGTTTATAAGAACGAAGAAAAAAGATTTGATAAAAATGAAGAGGGAGAATGAGACTCGATAAGAATTAAGAGAGAGAGAGAGATTTGATAAGAATGAGAAGAGATAAAGAGAGAGAGAGAGAGAGAAGAATGGAGATATACGATCTCATTAAAAGCATCATCAGTAGCTCAATTCCATTTGTGGATTATGATCGTTCGGAGGACGTATCCTATCCTTCTTAAACTCCTTCCTTTTTTCTTATTACATGACAGAACTTAGGATATATTATAAAATATGTAATTGCCAAATATTAATTTTTATGTAAGTCGAGTTGTCCAAAATTATTAAACATATTGGATTGTTAGTGACAATCTTAATATCCTTTTTTACATTTCGCATTATCTTATTTAATTCAAGAAAAAGGGAAATAAACACACAAACAAACAAACATATGAAAGAAATAAATAACTATGCTCAATGAAAAAGTTTTTTTACATAACATATATATAAAGAAAAATGTCACATTTTAATGCAAAATTTTATCGAGAAAAAAGATTATTTCGAGACTACAATTAATTAATTTCTGAATTTTCTTTTTTTTCCTTTTCATTATTCAAAGTTAATTAATTAATACACGATGTCTAACAACAAAAGTTTCGTTTCTATATGCGTCCGTGCTTCTACGTGTTCGTTCGTCCATTCGGGGATGAAAATCATATAAAAGTAGTCTCTTGATGGTAGATGAATAACTGACATATATAAATACATATATAAATACATACATACGTACATACTTATCCACACAGTCGTAATAGTATATCTACTGGTGCTTCTTCGAGTCCTAGAAACTCAGGATTCTTTAGAACGTTACGTTCCTCTAAGAAACTTGGAATCTTTCAAGCTCGTATTTGAAGTCTTCGACGCGAGAGAGACACGACTTCGTCCTCCTTTTCATTATTCCAAACGTTTTCGACGAGTATTCCTTTTCAATCTAGCTCGAAAGAGAATGCAGCACTTACTCTCCATGAAAAGGAATGAAGGAACGAAGGAAGCAAGCAAGGAAGGAAGGAAGGAAGGAAGGAAGGAAGGAAGGATGGAAGGATGGAAGGATGGAATGAGAAATTCGGATAGAAAAAGAGAAAAAGCATTGGATAGGTGATGGGGTAGGTAGGTAAAGGGAGTGTTGGGAAACGAAATGGAAAGAGATTGATAGGACGACGTAGTCGGTAGTAGAAAATCGAAAGGAGAGAGAGAGAGAGAGAGAGAAATAAAGAAAAGAAAAGAAAAGAGAGAAATACACATCCAACTAGATGGACCCTCGAGAACGAGGATAACGGGCTTTTTTAATGGCACGAAAATGGCCTGAACGGGATTCTCGTTCTTTCTGAAGAACGTTTGAAATTAGTCCCGAGAAATATGATTACAAGAGAGAAACAGAGAGAGAGAGAGAAAGAGAGAGAGAGAGAGAGAGAGAGAGAGAGAGAGAAAGAGAGAGACAGAGAAAGAAAGAATAACAGATCTTTTCTCCATCTTTCTTTCTCTTTCTTTCTTTTTCTTTCTTGTTACTTCGTTTAATTTCTCTCAAGCGAGTACTTAAGAAGAGAAAGAAGAAAACGAAAAATAAGAGGAAATGAAAAAAAGGTAACATTTCAGGATGTACCGTAGCTCAAGGTTCCCTCATTTTTAATCCTATCACATAAAGGATTATTACTCGAGAAATTTATTAATTACTTATCCATTGAGCGTATACATATATACACACACACACATATATACATATATATCTTTCTGTTTCTCTCTACATGACGATCACAGGTATTATGGTTAATTACTCGTTTTCTTTGTTCATCTTATTATCGTCCTCTTTTCAACATTAGTTCAATTATTAGTTCCTTTTAAACATCTTTCTTTTTATGTACATATCATAACGTGTATGTTACTATACAAGCGTATATATATCTACTTACGTACTATATACATAGACAAGATATATATATATATATATATATATATATATATATATATATATGAACTCGCTCGATCCATACACACACACACACACACACACATATCGTATTGTAGGTTGAAATTTCCAGCCAATTTTCCACTCCCGTTGTATTACAGAGACGAGCGATGATCCGTGAACCGGTAACTTAGACGTAGAAGAACGGTGGAAAAGCGGATTCGCTTCTCTTAGAGGATTTCAACGGAAAAATGGCCTTCCTTCGTTTTCTCCTTTTTCGTCCTTTTCTTTCTCTTTCTCTCTCTCTTTATTTACCTCTCTATCTATCTATCTATCTATCTATCTATCTATCTATCTATCTATCTATCTATCTATCTATCTATCCTTCTCTATCTCTTTCCTTTTCCATTCAACATCCAACATCCACAATCTTCAGCTAGGATCCGATCAGAACATCAATGATCACAAACATACACCTTTACATAGATATAAAACTATCTTATTGAAGTAATTTATCGATAATACGCGAATATGTTAATTATACGAACCAAATGATTCGATTTTTCGTCGTTATTTAAGGAAAAAAGAGAGGGAGAGAGAGGTAAAGAGAGAGGGGGAGGGAAAGAGATAGTTATTGATAATAGAATTTTAAATGGTCTATTTATTTTAAAGAATTTTTCATAATAACAGGAACAACAACAATAAGAATAAGATAATAATAATAGTAATAAAATATTAATATTAATAATAATAATAATAATAATGTCATATTCTCTCTTCCATTTATTTTCACAAACTCAAAGGAACTTTAATATCCGAATCTCGTTCTTCTTCAAGAATATCATCCCCTTCTCAAGACACTTTATATGTACGTACTAACAGCTACCATAAGATAGAGATTCACTTGGTGAGAACTAAAGTTTTGAAAAGTATAAAATTCTTGAATAAAGAAAAAGACTTATACGACAAGGAAAGAGAAAACGGAAGAAAGAAACAGAGAGAGAGAAAGAGAGAAAGAGAGAGAGAATTTAACACGTACGAAAACGTTCGTACTTTCAACGAAGTAGAAAGTATCCGACTATAAATCAACGAAGTATCGGTGGAACGAAAGGTTATTCCCAATGGTATCGTGAGAAGATGAAACGGGGTGAAAATTAAGAAAGGGTAGAGAGAGCGGGAGAGAGATAGGGATGATAATCGAGACCTTGGACCCTTTTATCGTCATATTTAAAGTCGAAGGACTCGAGCTTTATGGAAATTTCCGAAACTCTCTCTTTTTCCTTCTCTCTCTCTCTCTTCCTCTTTCTTTTTCAAACATCGGGAGAGAGAAATACTCAACTTGAGAAATCGTTCGTTCGTCGGCCTTTCAATTAAATTTACCCTTCAGAGACATCTTTGTTAGCACGAATTGATCCTTGTCTACGCAAGCCAGTGAATTTGCACCCTCCAATGGAATCGAATTAACATTGGTAGTGAACAAGTAGAAAAAGAAAGAGAGAGAGACAGAGAGAGAGAGAGGGAGAGAGAGAGAGAGAGAGAGAGAAAGATATAGGGAGATAGAGATCATTTGTAGAGATATCCGGTTAAGCAAAGACAAAGGGAGAGTAAGAGGAGGAGTAAAAGGTAGAGGAGATGATGGAGGTGGAGGAAAAAGAGGAAGAGGAGTTGAATCGAAGAAGGGAAATCAAAGGTCTTTTCGGGTAATCGCACAACTATAATTGCTATAGCTCGCTCTCATCACTATCTATCTATTTATCTATCTGTCTATCTATCTATCTATCTATCTATCTATCTATCTATCTATCTATCTATCTATCTATCTATCTATCTATCTATCTATCTATTTATCAATCTATCTATCTATCTCTCTTACTTGCAATTAGCGGGGAACGTTAATCGGAATAGCGAGAGAACATATTGGAATGTTTATGGAGAATAGTCGGGATAATCGAATCGATCGATGTTTCTTCTTTGTACTTATTTAATTATAGTTACATATTTATTTATTTCGTATTAGAAATCTTTGAATTTCTTATTTATCGTTTGTTATTTACTTACTCTCTTTCTTTCTTACGACGCAAATCATTTCGACGAAGATTGTTTTAATCGCGAAAAATATTTCATATATTTTTTTTTACGAAAGATTCTCAGATTTAAATAATTAATATTGATGGAAATTTTATTGTAAGCAAATAAATCTTTTCGACTGTTACTTTATCTTAGGACAGGTATGATATGTAATAAAAGAAAAAGAAGTAGAGAAAGCTTATTAACGAAAATATAAAAAAAGAAAAAGAAATGAAAAAGAAGAAAAAAAAAGAAGAAGAAAAAGAAGATGGGAATCGATCGAAGAAGGGTCGAAACGAGCGGATACTATAGGCCTCCTCTGAGAGCGATAATAATTCTTTCCTCACCCCCTTTCAGCCCCTACCTGTCCTCCCAATCCCTTCCCCATCGTACTCGTAACACTGTCAGTCGCGTCGAGCGGAATACGTGACCTCGAACTTAGGAAAGGCGACCACCACCGGTGATATGAGAAGAGGTGGAGAAGGAGGAGGAGGAGAAGGAAGAGGAGGAGTTGGAGGAAGAGGAGGAGGAGGAAGAGGAGGAGGAGGAGGAGGAGGAGAATAACTGAAAGGAAGGGGTGGGAAGTGTGTGGAACGATAAATCAAGCAATTAAGTGTGACATATTCGAGCAAATTTCTGGCCGGGGTACCTACGTAGATATTATACTAGACAAGTATACATTTAGCCGAGTCAGCTTGTACAGAAAGAAAGTGAGTGAGTGAGTGAGCGAGGGAACGAGCGAGAGGGAGAGAGACAGAATTAGAGATAGAGAGGACTTCGTCATAAAACATCCAGCTTCGACCCACTTCTACTTTGTATACATCTCCAACGAGGGCTCCTTAGCGCACGTAAACTCGCCAGGCTCAGCAACGTAATAATACGTCCCTGAGCAATGCATACTCGAGGATTTACGAGTGTACCCCCTTTCTCTCTCTTCCTCTCTCTCTCTCTCTCTCTCTCTCTCTCTTTCTCTCTCTCTATTCGCTGACGCCCGCATTGTACGTTACTGCCGCAGTGCAACCGTACTTACAAATATGTATGTGTATATATGTATGTATATATGTACATGTATATATGTATGTATATATATATGTATACATACGTATGTGTTTATGTATGTATATACGTGTATGTATACATGTATATGTATATGTATATATGTGGGTATGTATGTGCATATATCTGCGTACGATGCGTGTCTGAAGTGTACGTAATTATGTCCGGGTCGCTCGGGTTACATAGGCAAGCGGAATCAGCTGTTAAACTCCTCCTCCCCTAGTGTAAACAACGTTCGAGTAAAGGCCGATGCGCTCAAATCTGTAACTACGCATATGCTTAATCGCCCTGCTACATAAGAGAGACGTGCTTTATAGTTCTCTCTGTCTCTCACTCTCTCTCTCTTTCTTTCTCTCTGCTACTCTATTTCTCTTCTTCATATTACTATATTATCATTTTAAATTTTCCCTCGTTCATATTTCTATATTTTCATATTCAGTTTTGGAATCATTTTAAAATGTATATAACGTTATAAAATTGATCTAATTAATTAATTAAAACATATATAAAGATTTTTGTTTTGTTTTATGGTACGCTTAAGAAAAAGAAAAAAAAAGAAAAATTATTTCGATGTTATATTTATGACATATTATATGTTTGAGCATTAGTTATATTATTTTATTATTTTTCTTTTTATTATTTTTTTCGTTTAATTCATTTTACTTAACGAAATTTGAAATAACTTGTTTGAAATCCTTCCATCTTTATTATTTCGATCGATTCATCGATCGAGTTGCGCGACGACGACGACGATGACGACGATGACGACGACGACGTAATTACTCGACGATTTCTTGTCTCCGTCGTGTTTCCACGTATGTACAATATATCACCACACTCTCGACGTTCGAACTATAATTTCTCTCATGCTAAACGAGAAACGAGTCAATATCGCGTTGCAAATAAGTACTTTGCTAGATATATGTGTGTGTGTATGTGTGTGTATGCTGCATATACACATATATGTATATATAAATACACACTTTGTACGTAGTATCTCACATATCTACTTTGTTATGTTTGGAAAACTCGCGTGGCTCGATCGCATTTCCATCAACGTTTACCTTTGCGTTTGTTACATTATCTTCGAACGCAGCTTATGCTATTGCAAAGCTCGCCACTAACCGATTTCGCACGCTATTCTTACTGGTCGTTTGCATTTCTTCTTTCTTTTCTTTTCCTTTTTTCCTCGCATTTTTTTTCTTTCAATCACCACTCATTTAAGCCTCGAACATTAATTTACTTGTCATTCACTTTTCTTTATTTCCTTTTTTCTTCTCTGGTTCTTTAAAACATTTTCCCTACTTTTTTCTTTTCTTGAATAACGACGAAGTCGACAATGATGACTACTTAGAAGATTAAAAATGAGAAGAATCCATGCCAAACGATATTTAAACAATGGCTTTTTAAAGACATCGAAAAAAAGAAAAAAAAGGGAGAAGAAAAAGAGAAAAGATGGAAAAAAGAAGAAAAAAAGAAAAAAATGTTCGATGATCATCCTCGAAGCTTATTGCCTGGCAACGGTTGAACTTTTTGGCAAGGGAACGGTGTCCCATTAATTTTCCAGATAAAACCTCTTTCTCCCTCTCTCCATCCCTTTATACTCCCTCTTCTATATTCCTTCTCCTTTTAAACTCTGGATCGGCATTTCAAACTTTCCAACCAAACTTTTCGTGCTCACACACACACACACACACACACACATACTCTTTCTCTCTCTCTCTTTCTCTCTCTTACTCACTCTTTCTCTTTTACTATCTGAGTGTAGAATGTTCGTTACTCGTATCCTAAACTTTTACCATGTATACGCGTACCGACTCTAACTAAACTAAACTCTCTAGTCAATATGATGGATAGGAAGAAGCGAACGATTCGTTCGTTGTCATATTAAAACGTAAAACGAGACGAAAATTTCTACTTTAAAAAGAATGATAAACGATTTTAGTCGTAAGGAGAACATTTCTCTTTTAAGTATTAAATAAAATATATAAGAAAAAGGAAAGAGACGGAGAGAAAGAGAAAGAGAGAGAGAGAGAGAAAAAGAGAGAGAGAAGACTAAGAAAAAAAATAAAATTTTAACTAAGATACGGTAACATGATTTTTCCTGGACCTTCTAAGTGTCGACAAGGGTCTTCCTAAAGAGAATAAATAAACGAGATGGCTCTATCGATCAGGTTTGTGAGGGATGAACCTTCCTCTCTCTCTCTCTCTCTCTCTCTCTCTCTCTCTCTCTCTCTCCGTCCCTCTCTCTTCCTCTCTCTTTCTCTCTCTTAGTCTCTTTAGATCGTTGCCAGTTACTCCCGTTTCCGTCTCTGGTTATCCCGAAGGAAGCAAAGAAAAAAGAGAGAAGAAAAAAAAAGAAAAAAATAGGAAAGAAAAATATTATAGAAGCTTCCTCTTTCGCTTCCTCTTTAACCTTCTCTCTCTCTCTCTCTCTCTCTCTCTCTCTTTCTTTCTTTCTCTCTCTTTACTCTTCTATTCTAATCATCCTCGTCAAAGAGCAGACCGCTAATGGAATTTCCTCATCGAAATAAATCCACCTAGATTTTCCGTCAATTTTTTTTCTTTTCTTTTTTCCTTTTTTTCTCTTCCAACCAGCCCTCCCCGTTAAAAAAATTCCGCGCTCGTGAAAATATCCACGTGTATCGATCTTTCAATTTTATCGGTATAAATACCGACAGGTTTTAATGAAATTTAAAAAAAATTCGTACATTTCAATTGTGAACTTGGAATTCGAGGAAAAAGAAAATTAATCTATAATTATTTGTCGTTTTATGATACCCAACGTAAAAAGAATATTATTAATTTATAAATTTCTTTATTATTATAGTAATATAATAATTTTAATAGGTAAGAGAAAGTTTCACATACAGTCCTTTGGCACTGCTACAGAAAAGAACAAAAATATTTTTTCTCGATGGAAATACGAGGGAATTCTTTTTTTTTTTATAAATCAATAAATAAAGAAAATTACGTTACAATTTTCCTTTCTATTTTATTATTAAATAAAAGGAACTCTTCAAAAAGTATTAAAAAGTATGTTAAAGAAAAAAAGAAGTGATAAGAGTACTATAAAATGAAAGAGAAATATATTGAAAAGAAAGAATACTAAATATTCTAAATCATTGTCGTCTGTCACTATTACTCTATTTATTTGCCTTCTCCGCTTATTTAACGTTTTGAAGTCTTCTTTAACTCCTAAGTAAGTCATTTTCGCACCCAGTGTAAATCTGAACCATCCAAATATTTCATTATATCTTTTAGATTTTCTCATTTCTTTTTCTTTTTTCTTTTTTTCTTTTTTTTTTTTTTTTGATTTAATGTTTCCTGAGAGAAAGTACTGTATTCAAATTTAAATCAAAACCTTTATTGTGTATCCTTTTCGTTCTTTCCTTTTTTTCTTTTTTTCGAAAATTGAGCATCTATTGACGTAATTTTTGTACTAATTGGTAAAAAAAAAGTACGATTTTACGTATATAAAAAATTACGATAAAAGAAAGATTTAGCAATTTAATCTTCATAATAAATAATAATAAATTAAAATAAATTAATAACATTAAAAAATAAAAAAAATAAAGAAAGAAGAAATCAATTAGATTAATCTTAATTCATTTGATAAATTCTAATCACGTTTTAGAGGAAATTCATTGCTTATCGAGATCATCTCGTACATCGACTTACTTGATACCGTCACTCTGACAGAAGGAACAACTAATTTTCACGAGATTCTCTTTCTCTATCCCTCTCTTTCTTTCTCACATGCATTTCTCAAGTTAGACAGATTAGCTTGATAGTTAGTTTCACAGTAGACTCGTATCTTCTTTGCTCGTTAGAAATGTTGGAAGTAAATTAACAATCGGTTCACCGATTTCCATGTCCTTGTTTCGTTAATTTCATATGTTTCAGAGCAAATACGGTTGGTTGGTATCACAGTTACACTGTGTGATACATCTCTCTCTCTCTCTCTCTCTCTCTCTCTCTCTCTCTCTCTCTCGCTTTCTCTCTCTCCATGTCTCTCTTAAGTGCACTCTGAAAGATTTTGTTGACGAGGTCTACCGCGAACGAAAGGAAATCGTGGATACGCGGATAACTCGAGTGACACTTGTTGGATTAAACTGGAAGACTGAAAACGAGATAGAGAGCGTAGCTTTCTAAGTGCTCACTGAGAGTGAGTACCTTCGATCGTCAAACGTTCGTCTCTTCTTTTTTCTTCCCTTTTTTTCTACGTTGTTTGTTTTTTTTCTTTCTTCCCTTTGAAGGAGAACGAAAACAAAAAAAGAATTATCTTTTCTTCAGAAAAAAAAGAAAAGAAAAGAGTATATTTCCCAGTAAATATGTCCAAGTATATTTTAGTTTCTTCTTTTTTCGTGTTTTATTCCGTTTATCTTAGTTCATTCAACTAATTAATTGTTTTGTTAATGAATATTATTTGTTTATAATAAATTCGTAATAATGTTAACAAACGTGATTTTTTCATACTGTGATCGATAAAAAAAATAAAAACATTGTTGCTTTTTCTAAGATCGATGAAACATTTTTTTGATCAACACCGAGAATGACGCAAGTTCGTTTGAAAAATATTAATAATTATGATCGATAAGTATGTAAGTACGTCGAATGCTACGCACAATATTTCCGTACATTATACAATATACTCCCACACATGCACGACGATACACGTAGAAGGAAGTGCCTAATCAACGTGAATCTTCGTGCGTATGTGTATGCGTCTATGAAATGTCGTGTCCTACCGACACGTCGGATAAAACTACGATAGATCAATCAGTCGTTCCAGTCGTTTGTCCTCGAAATTCACGAAATTATTCACAAAGAATATTTTAAATGATGTAGAGAAAAACTCAAAAATTAGAGAGAGTAATTCATTATTATTTTAAGTAATAGTGAATTAATTCTATTCAAAAAATTCGATTAATGTTGGTTTTGATAATCAGCTGATATGTTCCTTCTATTTTTGCTAGTTAATTCATTCACAGTTCTGACTGAAAAGCAAGTAATTTGTTTAACTAATTTTTTCCTTTTATTTTTTATTTTTTTTTTTTAAAGAATAACAATTCACTTCATAAAAGTTCGAATAACGATCACTTTGACAATTAACTAATTTATTGATTCCTTTCTTAGTCAATTGATTCACAATTCTGATTAGTAAGCAAACAATTTGTTTAACTAATCTTTTTTTTAAGAATAACAATTAATTCCCTTCATAAAAATTCGGACAACAAACACTTTAACAATCAGTCGATTTATCTATTCTTTTATTATTTAATTCATTCCGTTCATTCATATCTTTCTGACTAGTACGCAAATAATTTATTTAACTAATTTCATTTTCTAGTACTCGTCTATCGCGCGAGTGGAGATAATATAGAAAACAATACACACATACATAGTGATAGTTACGTGCAAGCTTTGTAAATAAGTTTCGTGTTTTTTTCTTTTTTCCTTTTCTTTTTCTGCAGTTTATCTTCAGTTTTCAATCAGTTCGAACGAAAAAACGAAAGCACAGAAGTTCAGTGGGCCTGGACAAAAGCCGGGACCGTTCTCAATTTGTCAAACTCTGTGATAATCGATCGCTCTCTCTCTCTCTCTCTCTCTCTCTCTCTCTCTCTCTCTCTCTCTCTCTGTTGCTCTCGTATTCCTGCCGTTTGCTCGAAGAAAGTGACAATCGTTTCCGACCAATTCGTTCGTTTACAAAGCGTCGCTTTCTACTTCCTGAAAGAGACGTCGAGTGTTTGCTCGTTCCTTAACACTTTGACGGCTGCTGTCATGTACCTACGCGTGATTTTGCTAACCAGTGGTTATCAGCTCGTATGACGTAAACGTGACTTTGTTCTCTCAGTAATCAGCTGATTTTAAGTAGATGCGTGATCGTTAAATCTTCATCAATATTTAAGATATTAATTGGTATTATATAAATTATTCGTAGCACATTAATGGATATTTTTCAACATTGATCGCTTTAATTATATCGACTATTTCCAGAGTTGTTCTAATTCCAATTTTAATTTTTATATTAATACATCGAGTTTTTTCATCTATATACACTGTCGAGAATCACTGACGAATTTTCTTTCATATCTTCGTTAAATTTGTATGATACGAAATTTCTAATTTTAGACTATAATATTAATACTAGTTAATATATAAAAATACAGTGTATATAATTATATATACTAAATACATATAATTATATTGTATCTCTCTCTCTCTCTCTCTCTTTCTCTTTCTCTCTTACTTTTATACTAATATTATTAATACCAAAATAACAATTAATATATTATAAATACTATATTAATTCACATGACAAATTTCGTGCATAAAGTAATAATTATGTTCCTGGCGAGAAAATAAAAATAAAAGAAAAAGGAAAAGGAAAAAAAAGAAGATCGAGGGAACATTATAAAATAAATAAAACTAATCGAGAAAGTTTATTCAAATCGTAACCTTTAAGAAATATCGATACTACCGATCGTTAAAAATCTCGAATAACTCGACGAGTACTCAAATATTATATTCTAACGAATAATTTTCCATCTGGCCGAAGAGAATACCCTTTTTTAAGGTCAACTCGTGCGCACTCGTGCTTTTCCAACGCTCGTTAAGCGTCGTCTAGTGTAGAATCCGAACATGTAAATGCGCTTATTTGTACCGAGCGTGGTTGTTAAAGAAAAAGAAAAAAGAAAAACGAAAAATAAAAAGTAAAAGAAAAAGAAGAAAGGAAAAGAAAAAGGAAGAAAGAAAAAAAGAGAGTTGGTTTCTCTCGACGTTAAAAATGGTTCCATTCTGGAGGCGTTGAGTCGAAACGCAACGTTGCAACCTTTTACGTAGAAAATGCGTTCAGTCTGGCGTGATGAAAATTTCATTTGCTAAACGTCTTCCTTTTATTACTGTTTCGATGTCCACTCAAATACAATTCACTTTTATGTATCGGACTAATTTCGATGCTTTACTACTAATATTTACGACTCATTTCCAACGCAAATTACACGACGGGTATTTGAACGAAATGACGATTTTAATGGATTAACGATTAAAAAAGAAAAAAAAAAAGAAAAAGGAGAGAAAAAATAGAAACTAACAAACGCGTAAATCGATGGAACGAACAACGATCGGTATAGTAATAACACGCACGACCGAATCTACGTTAACGCGTTTATTTTCAATCCTATTAAATAATTACATAGGGTGGAATTAAGCTCTAAGGATTATTTGAATATATCGTTCGTTAATTAACATTTAGATAAATGTTATTCGTTCGTGATTCGCTTTGTTTCACAAAAGAAAAAAAAACAAAAAAGAAAAAGAAAATTGAAATCGACGAATCAAAAAAAAATTGTTTCTTCTTTTTTTCTTTGACCCCTCACTTTTAGAAAAGGACACGATGCCAAGGAGTCGTAGTTCATTTCTCAGAGTCGAAGCACTGTTGCTGCTAAGTCTCGCCATGCTCGTCCAACTCGACGTCTGCTGGTGTTCGCTGTCTCATAGAAGCAGACATCACGCTGAACTTTCTCACGAGGAAGTGAAAAATTTTCGACAAGACGAACAACATTATCCAAGAGCAGAGGCACTTAGTTCGAATCCTAACGATGATCCATTGATCGTTCAAACCAGGAAAGGCAAGGTCAGAGGAAAGACATTAACGGCAACGACTGGAAAGGAAGTCGATGCTTGGTTTGGCATACCTTATGCTCAGAAACCTTTGGGTAGGTAGATCACGTGGTTTTTTTTTTATTTCTGATGTACATAAATTATTTGAATGGAAAATTTTTATTTGCGATAATTATTTGAACAATTATCACACAGGACCACTAAGATTTCGACATCCAAGACCGGCCGAACGTTGGAACGGTGTTCTCAATACGACAACTTTGCCGAACAGTTGCGTCCAAATTCTCGATACGGTGTTTGGGGATTTTTCAGGTGCCACCATGTGGAATCCAAATACACCGTTGAGCGAAGACTGTCTCTACATTAACGTGGTAGCACCGCGTCCAAGGCCTACTAACGCCGCTGTCATGGTATGGATATTTGGTGGTGAGTATCTTACTAACATATACTTTCTTTGCGATAATAATAATAATAATATAATAATAATAAGAAGAAGAAGAAGAACAACAACAACAACAACAACAATAACAACAATAGTAATAATGATGACGATGGTGAATAATAACTAAATGATCGGAGAAAGCAATTACAAGTGTTTCGGGTATATTTCGATAACCAAGACGATTATTAATCAATTTGTGAAATAATTTCAGGTGGTTTCTATTCAGGCACGGCCACGTTGGACGTTTACGATCACAAAACGTTGGTTTCCGAGGAAAATATAATTCTCGTATCGATGCAATATCGACTCGCGAGTTTAGGTTTTCTGTATTTTGGAACATCGGATGTACCAGGTAACGCCGGTCTTTTCGATCAAATAATGGCACTTCAATGGATACGCGATAATATCGGTGCATTCGGTGGTAATCCTGACAACATAACACTATTTGGAGAAAGTGCAGGAGCTGTGTCCGTTTCGATGCACCTTCTTTCGCCATTGTCCAGGTACTACTAAATCAGACTGGGGAAAAAATAACAAAAAAAGGAAAGAAATAGAAAAAGAGAGATATAGATAGATAAATACATAGGTAAAAAGTACAAGACAGAAAAAGAGACTCTCGTTGGTCTCGTTTTTCAGGCACCTCTTCAATCAGGCGATAATGCAATCGGGTTCAGCGACAGCCCCCTGGGCTATAATCTCACGAGAGGAATCGATAGTACGAGGTATCAGGCTAGCGGAAGCCGTTGGTTGCCCACACGATCGGAATAACTTGCAGGAGGTAATCGATTGCTTGATCATTAAGGATCCAAAACATCTGGTTGAAAGCGAATGGGGTACATTGGGTATATGCGAATTTCCTTTCGTACCTGTTATCGATGGAACGTTTCTCGATGAAACACCACAACGTTCATTGGCTAGTTCGTCCTTTAAAAAGGCCAACATTCTTATGGGCTCTAATACCGAAGAAGGCATTTACTTTATTATATATTACCTTACCGAATTATTTCGAATCGATGGTACCGAGGACGTTAAAGTTACCAGAGAACAATTTGTCAACGCTGTCTCGGAATTGAATCCTTACGTTAATCAAATAGGACGTAACGCCATTATATACGAATATACCGATTGGCTTCATCCCGACGATCCCAACATCAATCGGGACGCCATAGACAAGCTCGTAGGCGATTATCAGTTTACGTGCAACGTCAATGAATTTGCTGGCCGATACGCCGATACAGAGAATACCGTCTACATGTACTACTACAAGCACAGGTAAGCACGCTTTTCAACGATTCATAGATGATTATTATTATTATCCGTGGTGCGCTTCTCGAGTGGCTCTTTATCCAAGTAGCTCTTTAAAGCTACGTAAAAGTCACGTTCGAATCTTTTTCTCTTCGTTATATATATATATACATAACATATATATACGTACATATGTATGCATGATGTACATATATATGTATATATGGACACGTGATGTGTGTGTGTGTATGTATGTAACGAAGTATATAACGAAGAGAAAAAGAATCGAACGTGACACACACACGCCTATATAACTGCCTATATAAATGATGTTCGTCGCTTTTACGAAGTCTTCACTCTAGAAACTTCTTGAGATTTTTCTTTTATCTCTCTTTCTCTTTCTCTTTCTTTGTCTCTCTCTCTCTCTCTCTCTCTCTCTCTCTCTCTCTCTCTCTCTCTCCTTCCTCTTTTCCTTTTTTTTCTTCTTTTTCATTTTCTTCAGATCAACAAACAATCCCTGGCCAAAATGGACTGGAGTCATGCATGCCGATGAGATCAATTATATATTCGGCGAACCTTTAGATTCTACTAAAGGATACACGCAAGAAGAGATCTTACTCTCAAAAAGGATGATGAAATATTGGGCCAATTTTGCAAAAACCGGGTAAGTACGTTAACATGTTTATATATTTTAACGATGGAATTTCTTTCTTTTTCTCTCTTTCTTTTTCTCTTTATGATTTTAATATCATGAAACGGTTATAAAATATGTATTTATACAAACACATAACTAATGCGGAATAGACTCTACGTCATTGAATATTTTTTTTCTTTTTTATTTATTTACAGAGATCCGAACGTTGGTGACTCGACCTCGTGGACGCTTCCTCATTGGCCGACTCACACTGCCGCTAAGAAGGAATATCTCACTCTCGAGACAAACAATTCTGATGTTGGTTATGGGATCAGAACAAGACAGTGCGCGTTTTGGAAAAGATATCTTCCACAACTACTTGCAGATACATGTAAGTATATTCCTGATATTTATTATTATTATTATTATTATTATTCGATATCTTTTTCGTCATGTTCTTTTTTTTATTCGATCGTATACGATACGATGTTTCTTTCAATCGCATAAAATACAATTTCTTTTCCTTCAAATTATATACAATGATCGAATTACTTTTTACTAAGGCACACGTAAATTATGTAAATTATGTCTAATCTGGGTTGGGAAAAAAAAAAAGAAAACAAAAAGGATAAAAATCTAAGCAGAAAAAAGCTTTGATCTCCTTTCATATTAAAAGTCAACGCGTTTTCTGTTGTCCATCACTTACGCGTAGATCGTCTTCTATGACACCTGTTGATCAGTAAGAACGTTTCGTACTTACTCCTACGGTCGACCAATTTGTTTTATTTTCCTTCGAAACTCTAACTCGAAATGAAAAAAAAAGAAGAAAAAGTATCGAATCCGAAAATTTACTTCGTCATTTAACCTTTTATCAAAATTAATCGAATTTATTCTAAGCGTATCATTTTCATCTTAAAAAATTGAAAAATCCAATTACACTTTTTTTTTTAATATAAGAATCAACATTTACGTTCATACTCGTCGGTAAAATTTTAATAAAATCTGATAAAAAAAAAAAGAAAAAACAAAATACATGTAGGAACACTCGTGTATTTTGAATATTCGAAATATTTTTTAAAAACAAGCCGTGCATTTAAAGCTCAACAAGCCGAATTTGTTATACTCGTTTTACTCGTGGAATTTTATTCCAAATGAAACAAAAACAATTTCGTTAGAATATGATATTAAATATCGATTGAAACACAGGATCATCGACGATACGATCGAACCAGTATTAGAACGATGTATGACGTATCTACTTACACATTTACACAAATATTACAAATAAACATTCACAATAATTTTTCAATGTTCTACATTGTACTTTAATGAGAATTTCAACGAGATCTCGTTCGGACGCGAACGAAAGAATAAAATTTCAAACGTTCGTAGAAAAGTTTCACATTGTGGACTTTGTAGATTAGACGATAGTCAAGAAAGTGAAACCAAAAGAGCGATGATGAAAGAGAAAAAAGTAATAAAAAAAAAGAAGTAAGAGAAAAACGATTCGTTTGCGTTTAAATGTCACGTATTGTTCGTTCATTAAATTTTTTATTATTTTATTAATGAATAAAAGAACAAGAAAAAGGCAAGGAAAAAAAGAATGATCGAAATCTACCCAAAAAAGATAAATTTGAACACGAATCATTAACTTTTTATAATAGAATCTTCTTTTTCGTTCAAAAAAAAAAAAGAAATTATATAAATACAAAACTTATAGAATAGAACTTCTAAAAGTATTTATAACTACACTCAATCTTCTTGTAACACGTGTAATCTGAAAACACCATTTCGTAATATAAAACGGTGTAAAAATCGCAAATGTCTCTTTTGTTAAACGATATTTTTATAATACGGTTTCCATATAGAACGACTTGATAAATTTGTAAAACCATCGTATAGCACAGAGTTTCGCTTAACACAGTTTCGATAAGACGAACAGGAACGAATTAATCGTGTTATAGAAGGTTTCAAATATATACTATACTGAGTATAACTTAGCTTTAATAAACAATAACTATGAAATATGTGCTAAAAATTATGTTCGTGACAGTAAAGTGAAATTAATAATTAAATATCAGAAATTTTTTAAATAAAAATAACAAATAAAAAAAAATATATATATACATATATTTTTTATTTTTTATTTCTATAACAAATATGAAAATATATATTTATATATATGTACCAGTGTGTACCATCAAAGTTACATAGCATTGTAGAAAGTTAACGTTAATTTCTACGGTCCAATCAAATCTAGATGGATCAATAGGATGACAAAGAATGACGCATTTCCCTTGACAGAATACTAATAAATCGATTCGTTTCATATCCATTCTACTGAAAGCCGAATTATACGATCATTTCCATTCTCTCTCTTGCTCTCTTTCTTTCTCTTTGTCTCTCTCTCCCACAAAATATATATATGTGTGTGTGTGTACTCTTACTCTCATGAAGAAACAAATAAAATAACGTATTATACTTCAAGTACAATCTCTACGTATTAACGTTACGTCTCGAGTCAAAATAAGTAACTAAGGAAAGAAAGAAAGAAACAAAGAAGGAAGAAAATAAAAATAATAAGTAAAGAAAAAAAAAGAAAATGGCTCGTTCAACGTACTAAAGGTATATTTTTCAAGTAAGTTTATGAAACGTCGCCAGCAAACTGGTCTCAAGCGTGCCGGCACCTGCCGCTTTCTATAATTCTTTCGTGCTAGAATAGCTTAAACGAGAAAATACAGAACTGCTTTCCTTGCCAACCGGGAACTTTTTTTCTCCTCCTTTCTCTATCTCTTTTTCTTTTTTTTTTTTTTGGACTAAAAGAATCGTTGGCCCGCATTCGAAAGAAGAAAACACGAAAGCGTGAAAACGTTCGAGGAAAAAATTTCAACCCCTTTTGTGTCGTCTACTTTTCTTTTGGAGATTGCAGCGAGTATCTGAAAAAAGCGAGACGAGTCTAAAAGTGAAACGTTTCTTTAACGATAAGAAGAAACGAAAGGGATGGGGAAGGGAATGGGGAGAGAGAAAAAGAGAGAGAGAGAGAAAAGTTTCGCGCCAGCCATTTGTCTCGTTTATCTTCTCGTCACTACCACACTATTACCATTACCACTACACCATTATCATCGCCAGTACATTCAACATAACCAGTATTACTACCACCATCTCCTTTATTACTGATACCGAGACACCACTTTTCAAGTAGCAATCATCGTCTGGGTTACGTCTACGAAATTAGCTCGATCTCTTCTTTCGCAAAGTTTTTTTTTTTTTTACGAATATATCATTGAGATAATTAAAGGAAAAAAAATAAAATTTACGATTCTTCCGTATGTGCACACGTGCGAGCTTGGAATTATGAATTGTAATGAATTTTTCTTGATATATTTAGATTCATTTGTTTCGATTTTTATAGGAAAGATAAAAAGTTTATAGAACATATTGTATATATACATGAGCATAATTTATTTAGTTTAGATTATGAAACATAGATTAGATTTTAGATAATTTTTATATATCTCGTATTATTTTTCTTTTCATTATAATTTTTTTTTTATGTATGTATCAGCACAGACTAGATTATAGAGAGAACATAGATAACGTTCCATGTAATTATTTTTTATTATTTTATATTAAATAATTAAATATATATGTGCGTACATATCATATATGTATATATGCATATATATTTTATTAGTATTTTATTTTAGAAATCATTTTAGAATTAGAAAAGATTTTCTTGAGAGATTTACTACATCGACGAGGTCAGGAAAGAATCGAGAAGTTACAGTTTCGAACTAAGTCGATGCATAATGCAAACTGATTGACTCCAACCGCATCAGGTTAAACCGTGGTTTAAGAAAATCTCAGCGAGCACACAAATTTAGGGATTGTCTCATCTCTACTATATATCTCAATTTTTCTCTTATTTTACTTTTCTGTCTGACCTTTGGCTCTAATGAAAAATCGATCGGCACACAAGCTCTATCTTCCATTTACGATTTTATTACCGAAAAGGAAATCGAGTGGGTGGGAGTTAGGAAGATAGATAGATAAGTAGATAAGTTGGTAGGAGAGAGAGGGATGGAGGTAAAAAAATAAAAAGAAAAGAAAAGAAGAAAAACGTCGCCAAGAGATTGATTTGAAATATCTAGGGTGATGTGCACACTTTATTGTTAATTCTCTATGCGAAATAACAAACGCGATCCTTCTTTCTTGTGATCTATTGTCTCTCCGAAAACAAAATTTACAAATTTTTATCTCCGATTGGACGTTCGAACGATACTTCTTTCCATGTTATCACCATAAATGAAATAAATGAAATTATATTTTTTATCGATTTATTAAACATAATTATTAATCCGGTTTTGTAAAAAGATATCCGATTGCAAAAATGATGTATATGTAATATTATACGTAGTGTTTAATCAATGAACGATACGTTTAAATAAAATATTTATGTTCGATATTCGAGAAATATAAGAAGATCGATGGATCGATCGAATAGATTTTGCAGGTGCGTGGTACAAAGGTGAAAAAAAGAAAAAGGATAATAATCGTTCTGGCAGCGCTCTTTTATCGATTATCGTTCGGTTTGACCGATAAAACAGAGGGAGAGGGAAGGAAATGAAAAAAAAAATAGAGAGAGAGAGAGAAGAAGGGTCAATTGTATTTTGTTATCTGCATGCACATAATTTTCGATATCGCCAGGCGCCTGGCGTTCGAAGCGGGCTTTCATATTGGTTTTGTCTCGGACTCGTTATCGATACATTAATATGCTGCAAATCCGGATATGTTACGAAATAAAGGTAGCCAATTATTACGCATCACGGGATTAATGGAGGATGCATGAGCACGGCTATCTGCAATGCAGCGAGCTTTGTGCAATTCGGTGCAATTCGTTCGTTACTATCGACGGTGTTGGTTAGTTGGTTGGTCAATCGGTTGTTTCATTGGATAGTTGGTTGGCAACAATTTCTTTTCAATTCTTTTCTTTTCGTGTTATTTTTTGTTATTTCTTCATTATTTTATATTATCTTCTTTTTTATTTCTTTTTTTATCTCCTTTTCTTTTTTTTAATATATATAATAAATGGTAGTACGCGAAAAGATAATGGGTGTAAAAAAAGAAAAAAAAGGAAGAAAAGTGTCCGCGTACATATTTGCAGGTTAAACGAAACATCGATTGTCGTAGATAAAGCGAGTATTCTTCAGAGAAAAAGGAAAGAAGGGGAAGAAAATGAATGAAATAGAACATGAAAGAAGGAGAGAAAAAGAGAAAGATAAAAAGAAAAAAGGAAAATAAAAGTTAATAGTAACTGTATAAATAGAAATCACAACCAGGTGCAATTTTATTTATCACATAATCGTATTCATAAATCTTTTTACTTTCTAATGTTTTAATGTTTCTTTTCAATCAGAGTGAAATCAATAATAAATAGAAATGGAAAAAGAAAAAGGAAAAACATTTATAATAAAAAAATATTCCATTTCATTTAAAACGTGTACCATTTTCAATTAATCATATAGCGATGTATGTGTATACTATACGTGCTCATATATATATATATATATATATATATATATATATATTTATATATATATATATATATATATATATTTATATTTAAACGTACTTTTAATAAACATTTTCCATTATTAGTTCAGCTAACAAAAAAAAAGAGAATGCGAAAGAGCGAGGAGAGAGAAAGAGCGAGAGAGAGAGAGAGAGAAAAAGAGAGAGAGAGAGAAAGACGTAGTAACCAATTTTCCGATCGTTACTACGGGAAGCCCGAAAGTTGCTCGCATTTTATTTTTTTTTTTTTGTTTCTTTTTTGTTTATTTTATTTTATTTTATTTTTTTTTTAACGAACATTTTTCATTATTAGTTTCAAAAAGCCTCAGGCCACGTTTCTGTACAACCTTCTCTTTTTCTCTCTCTCTTTTTTTCTCTTCCCAAGCTCTTTTTCTAGTTCGTCCGTTTCCATCGTTCCAAGAGGAACGTCCGCAATTATAATGTAGTCGCCGCAATTATTTTCCGTAGCATTATTCTCTCTAGCGAATGCTAGTCCCTGTGATATTTCTCTCTCTCTCTCTCTCTCTCTGTTCCTTTCTCTTTCTCTCTCTATTTCTCTCTATCTACCTCTATTCTTTTTCTCTATCTTTCTTCTCATTTTTCACTGTAGTCCAATGCAAAAGGAATACCGACGACACGTATACATAGATATGTCTTGTCCTCTACTAACCTCCTCACCCCTCTCTCAATTTATTCATCCCTGAGTACGCAATTCGCCGACACGTTGGAAGAGTCATTTTCTCTCTCTTCCTTTGTCGTTGCATTTCCTCACATTTTTTGGCCGACTTCTCTCTCTCTCTTTTCCTCTCTCTCTCTCACTCTTTCTCTCTCTCTCTCTCTCTCTCTTTCTCTTTCTCTCTCTCTCTCTCTCTCTCTTACACACACACAATTATACACATATATATGGTTCTATGTGTGTATGTGTGTAATATACATCAATACAAACACAGAGAAAAGCTGAGAAAGGCCGTCGCAAATAAGATCCTTTGGAATTTCATTTTCTATTTTCCTACGAACTGAGTTATCCAAAGAGTGAGAGAGAAAGAAAGAGAGAGAGAGAAAGAGAGAAAATTCTGGAATCAGGATTCAAGGGATGCCGTTGATTCCAAAGAGATGAAGAAGGATAGAAAGTTTTCCTCGTCTATTATATTATCCGTGTGGTACGTCCAACTATGGAAGCCGAGGACAAATTTGTGGCACGATAAATGAGTTGCGAATTCTCTCTCTTTCTCTCTCTCCCTCCCTCTCTCTCTCTCTCTCTCTCTCTCTCTCTCTCTCTCTTTCTCTCTTTCTCTCTCACTTTCTGTTTCTCTCTCTGTTCGTGTCTAATGCTTCTGCTCGATTATCGCAATTCAAGAGAAGTCTTACGGAAGAACGATTTCATTTTATTCGTATCTTCTCTCTTATTCTCTCTCTCTCTCTCTCTCTCTCTATATATATATATATATATATATATATATATATTAACTTTTCTCTTTCTTTCCCTTTCTCTCTTTCTTACTCTTTTCACGTATGTATATATAATCTACCTAAGTACATAATTACATATAAAAAAAATATGTTTAATCATTTTACATACACAGATAGTATCAACCAAAAAATTTTGAAATGAAAAATTTTATGTATTATAAGTATGCATATATGTATATTATATATATATATATTTCTATATTATATATATATATATTTTTTGATTAAATTCATAAAATTTTTATTCCAAAAAAGCATAAACGCGAATATATAAATGCGTTAATACAACTCTTTAAAACGAAATCAAATTATATGTAGATTTTATCAAATTACGAAATATTTCTTTTCATCTGAATCATCGAACTTGTCTGACTGAAATTTCTTCGGAATGTCTCTTTCTTGGATCACGTAAAATCACGACTGAAAATAACCAGAAAGAAGAGAAAGAGACATAGATAGAGACAGAGACAGAAAAAAAGAGGAGGAGAAGAATGAGGACAAGAAGGAGGAAACATGGCACTATTTTCCGTAAAAGGATACCATTTCATTCGTATGATTTCTCCCGAGTGTTACGTCACTAACAGAGAAAGATATGAAAAGAGAAGGGATGATAACGAGATGCGAAAAATGAGAAGAGACTGCGAGATAGTTGGCCCGTTGAAGTTGCTAGTACAAAGGGACTCGAGTATATATAATAGATGGATAGATAGATAGATAGATAGATAGATGAAAAAAGGGTAGCTAGAAAGAGAGAGAGGGAGAGAGAGAGAGAGAGAGAGAGAGAGGGAGAGAGATATGGAAAAGAAAAAGAAACGAAAAAATGGAGAAATCTCGTTGATTCGAAAAAAAGATTCGATCAAAAGCGACCGTAAAAATGACACTCGGCTTACTATGCGTATGTAATTATAATATATAGATATCTATATGAAACGAAGGAATAGGTATTATTCCTCTCGTATCCTCGATGCATTGTCTGATTACTTTTTTATCCTTTTTCTTTTTCTCCTTCATCAATAAAAGAATGGCAGATGAAAAGAATATTATACATATGATACATGGAAGTCATATAGGCACGATCTGCTAGATCTTCATTTTCTATCTCTTTTTATGTCTCTCTCTCTCTCTCTCTCTCTCTCTCTCTCTCTCTCTCTCTCTCTCTCTCTTTCTCTCTTTCTCTCTCTTCGATTTAGAACAGAAAATTTTACTGAATGTACTTTTTATAGTCGAAAAAGGAAAAGAGAGAGAGAGAGAGTATATTGCTATCAGAACACGTTACCGTGAAAAATGGAAATGAGAAACGTAATAATGGGATGTGGAAAATGGAGGATACAGTGAAATTTAAAACTTGTGACACACCACGACGGCTTTTACTGGATTTAGAGTACCAATCTATTTGATTTCAGATCTATATGTGTATATATATGTATGTATGCGTGCGTAAATGTATGTATTTGTATATAAGTACATATAAAATCTATATTCAATGTTGATAAAACTATGGAAATTCGAATAATTATACGAGAGGAAAAATATTTTTTTTATTCGTAAAAAAAAGTTTAGATATTCAGATGTTCATATGTATTTATACGATTCATAATATTTTATCGAAATTTTTTAGGGCAATTTTTACACGATTCTTATAAAACTCTTAGATAAAATTCTTAGATGATTTTATAAAAATATATTTTTTAAATAATGATATCTTTTACTTGGATTTTTTCTTTTCTTTTCTTTTTTTGTTTGTCAGATACAAGCTCAGACTTGCAGGATTAGTTTAATCATAAAAATTAGATTAAAAAGAGTCTCGAGTACAATTAATTGATATTTTAAACGATCTAATAATTTTCAATCCATTCCTGTTCTTCGTAGCAACAATAATCATTTTAATCTTCTCTTTTCTTTTTCAATATAAAAACGAAAATGTCGATCGAATCTAATCGAATTGTAAATAATCGAAACGGAAAGGTTATACCTAATGGATCCTCGGAATTATTCGATTCATTTCTAAAACAGGTAATATCGCGGGCAAACGTACGTAACCATTTTCTTGGCTCTAAGCCATCGGCAGTCCGCCCACGAAAGTCAAAGCTTCGGCCAAAAGCTGCTATCCTGAAGTGCATCCTCGATTAATAGCCACCTTAGAGTCAATGGGATGCGAAATTGCTTTCCTAAGGAGAGAGGATTCGTGTGTTGGCTTCGCTCCACGGCATATGCTAGGGTTTCTATATACATTAAACGTATTATATTATAAACACGCGTTACGAAGTTACGTCTACGTATATACACCTATATATACTTGAAAGGATTATGTAAAATATCGTAAATATTTTGCGCAAGTTTAATAATATATTACGTGTTCTTTTAAATATCATCGAAAATAATTGTTGAATTATTTTGAAAGTATTTGATTTCATTATTAGAATTAATAAAACATATAAAACTCTTTTTTATATATTAGTATATGATTGAAAAAATTTTTTTAAATTATTCTAAAAGTTTGTTCAATTTCATAGTGTTCTGATTTTATTATTTCTTGATATATATTGTGTATATATTTATACGTGCACATGTACAATATAAATTCTCAATCATTTCTCATATATTCAATTTCTCGAATTATATTAAAAATGTACGATTCCATAAATTTTAATACTATTCGTTCATTTTCATTAAAAGTAGGTATCTATAAAATATAAAAAAAAGAAAAAGAAAAATATTTAATATATATATATATATACGCGCGCGCGCGTGTGTGTGTGTGTGTGTATAAACACTACAGTTTAAAAATTATATAATATAATATAAACACTACAGTTAAAAAAGAAATACGAATATTTTTTATTGAAATATTTCTCGGATATATATCGTACGAAATTATTTGTAAGAAATTTTTCCTAATCTTCCTGACAACTACTCTATTAGTTTTTACGCTATCCAAGATAAAAACACATTCTTTCGATTTCTCATTGAAAAAAGCTCTGCATTGCACTCGATAAAAATTAATCCTCTTTCTTGAAATCACAAAACGTTTACCTACCTCTTCTTTCCCTTTCAATTCTTAATACTCCCTTGATACTTGATAACAAAATCCGATTTGCAACTTGCGGAACGATACGATAAAAAATTCTGAACGTCGGTCTAATGAAAATATGTAGCTTAAAGAAATTTTTTACTATATTTTTTATTATACTAATCTAAATTCTATCGTCGAATAAATAATTCAGAATTACATTACACACTTTGTTGCACACACACATATATATATATAAACAAATTATTATTAAGTTAATTTAATTATGTTAAATTATTATAAAAATGCGTTCAATTTCATAATTCTGATTTTATTATTCATTTATATGCTTTATTACATATTATTATATATTTTATATATATTTTTTATATATTTTATATATTTTATATATTTTATACATTTTTATATATTTTATTATATATGTTATTATTCGTATACATACATACACACGTATGTAAATATATGAATCTTTCGAGTTTGTGGAAGAAAAATAAAACACAAATTTTTGAATAGATTTTTGTTTATGGAATTGAATCGAATTTATGGATTAATCTTCGTTCTCTTACATTTACTACGCTCTAACTCGACACTTCATTTAGTTAATAAAACATATCAATGAAGAAAAGTTTTATCCAAAAATTATTTTCTCAAAGCAATATCATGTTTTATCATTATTAAAATAAATCGAATTAGTCTTTGAATTTAAATGAAACTTTCAAGCACGTTATTAGGTCATTTCTGATTTGATGTTTTATTTAGTTAATTAAAAAAGTCAATACGAAATAATTATTATTATCCAAAAATTACGTTGGAATTAATACCTACATGAGGATACGTACAAGAAAAAAGAAAAAAAAATTGAATAAAATTTGGCCGAAAAAATTAATCATCCCCTGAAAAAAAAGAGGCATAAGAAATTCTAAAGTCATGATAAAATCATTCTGGGGATATCTCGTTAACAATGTTGACGAAAGCAAATAAGATAACTTTCTCCGTAATGGGGTACGATCCTCTCTTGTGTGTCTGGTGCATCGTCGACGTAAATAGAACAACGACGATACACAGCATTGCTTTATAATTACGTCGGTGGGCTTTGAAAGGTTAACCGCACGGTGGTGAGGTAGACATGCATATGAACGTGTCGTTGTCACGGGCACTAATGGTCCGTTTACACGGTATCATTGGCGTAACCGCGAAACATGCCTTCATTCATCAGTTTTCTTCTTCAGACTACAGAAATGATGATGACGAACTATTAATGAAGTATACTCGAATCGAATTCTTAAATCCTAAGTTAAAAATCAATTTGAAAAAAGAAAGTAAGACTAATTTGCGCTAAAAGTAAAATGTAAACAAATTTGAACGGATTAACGTATCAATTCAAAAAAAAAAGAAAGAAAAAATATATATACATACATATATTAACAATTGTCAAGTAAATTTTGTAAGTACTTACAAATCTTTTTATCTAATAACTTTTTAATAAAATAGTTTTTATACAAGAAAAAAAAAAGAAAATCTTATCATCGACGTATATTTATCTAATAATTCGATATTTCAGCCAAAGTCACACGTCGAGTAAGAAAAATAAAATGAATTTGAAAAAGAAGAAAAAAAGAAAGAAGAAAAAAAAATAAAAAACAACGATGGTGTTGCCATTAAAAATGGGGAAGCGTAGAATTTCACACGTTTCTCACTGAAGCCCGTAGGAGCTTAATAGTATAATAAGCATAACTGCAAACGGACAAACGTGTCATTCTCATTGACACAATGATCCATATCTCTTTGTGTGTTAACGTGCATGTATATAAGAGAATATACCATTGGCGTAACTATGCAAACAATGTGATTTCTACTATATAGAACGTGATTTCGGTGACCATAAAATGTACACACATGTACACTCACACATTCACACATTTATGTATGCATGCATTAATGCATGCATAGATGTATATACGCACATGAACATCGCTACATCTCGTACGGTCGCAGATTAGACAAACTGTGCACGCGATTTATGCTCGAGTAACTATTACTATAAGCCGGCAAAGGTGGTACGTGATTAGAGTAACGATGATCAAATCCATGATCCTGTCTTATGTTCTATTTAAAACGATCGCTCAATGCGAATGTTATTTAACAATTTAAATGAGACATCGACTGTGAATTTTAATTTATATTCATCTGCCTACGTGTGCAATAATTTTTTTATTTTAAATATTAATATGTAAGAAAGAAAAAAGAAAAGAAAAGAAAGAAAGGAGAAAAAATCAAGAACATGATTGAATGATTCAATCGGCATTAACTTTTCGTCTTCATAGAATCTATATCGATCTTTATTTATTCTCGATCTAACATCTTTTTATCGACAAATGTTTGCGTTCGATTTATATCGATTTGCATAATAATTATCGATATATATAATCAAATATACTCTATAATAATATCAAGCAAACGATCAGTATAGATATATTATAATATATTAATTCTGAATTCGAAAGGAAATAATAACAAAATAGAGGAAGCAGAAGAAAGGAAAAAAGAAAAAAGAAAACTTGATTAAAAATCATCGGCCGACGCGCACGTATATAGTGCTGGTAAATAAAACGACTTTAAGGCCTTTTAGCTCTAACAGCACCTAAGGTAAATTTCTTCGGACGTATCCGCAATGCGGTTAAAATTTCTATTTGTTCAGCGAGTCGTTGCACCGCCTTCGCGATGAAACGCAACAATGTTGATTAATACCGTAAAGCCGTTCTGAAACTGGATTACTGCTATGCTACCCCAAAAAGTAACTTCTCTAACTGGTACGGTTGCATTCTAGTTGCAAAGCCACAACGATTGGAACTTCTATTAAGAGTAAGAGAGAGAGAGAGAGAGAGAGAAAGAAAGAAGACATCCCAAAAGCCACGAAAATAGTCAGCTTATGCTTTCTATGTTGAAAAATCATAAAAGAAAAAAAGAAAGAGAGAAAATTACACAAAGATGGTTGCTTAAAGAGAGAGAGAGAAGAGAGAGAGAGAGAGGAGTGAACGAGCAGAGAGAAAATGTTCCCGACATTTAATTCCGTCGTTCCGAGGCATCTCTACTGTCAGTCGTCTCTTGAAATAATAATAGAGCTTTCTTCATCATTCTCACGACTTATTTTCGGCCTTTCTCTCTCTCTCTCTCTCTCTCTCTCTCTCTCTCTCTCTTTCTCTTTTTCGTTTTCTTTTTCTTTTTCTTTTTAGATGAACCCATTCTTCAAAACTCGTCGACGTAAACCGCGTCAACTTTGAAATATCTTTGTCGATTTTCCTTTTTGCATTTTTTTTAATAATACCTACTTCTTTCATTGCTATTTTATTTCTAAGAAATATCGTCATAATTGTTTTCTATTTAGTTTCTTTTCATTGATTATGGATAAATCGTATAAGAATGTATATTAAAAAAATACAACTGTAGCGTTAACAATTTTTAAGAATAATCTCATTGTTCGAATTCGTGGATGTTTATGTGATAGTTAGGTATTTGTTATGATAATTTAATATACATTTTGGTCGATATTATATTTGAAAATATAATTATGTAGATTTCATTTATAATTTTGTGTCATACTTTTTTTTATATCATTTATTTATAAATTCGTAAATTTTTAATATAATTTTTTTAATAAATTTATACATAATATATATATAATGTATAAAATTTAAATATAATATATATATTATATTTAATTTAATTTAAGATGAAGAACATTCGTCATTATTATAGAAGAAAGATAGAAATATAGTATAAAAGTAACGAATCGAACAAATTTCATTTAGAAAATGAAAGAATCTTTTCGGTGTCAAACTCGTTACTCTTCATTTCTCCCCTCTTTTTATCCATTCCGCCCTCTCTCTCTCTTTCTCTCTCTCTCTCTTTCTCATCACTTCCGGCGGGGTCAATCGAACTAATGATCATTTACACTTGACTCTGTCAACAGTCTCCTCCGGTGTCGCAACGTCAACGCTCGTAACCAGTTTATCGTTAATCGCATTATTCGCCAGGGAAGCTCATCGAAGGACGCAAATTTTGTCGGCAAACATTTTGTCGCCACGCAATAGAGAAGCGTGACCGTTTGTCAAATAAATAAACTACTAAAATAAACTACTCTCTCTTCCTCTCTCTTTCTCTCTCTCTCTCTCTCTCTCTCTCTCTCTCTCTCTCTCTCTCTCTCTCTCTCTCTATCTATCTATCTTTCACTCACTATACACACACATAATTTCAATAGTCATCTAACAGACGAAAAATTTTATTTCCACGGAACATTTTCCTTTTCTTTTCTCTCTGTTCGGTTGTTTCCTGTTTTCTTTTTTTGTCATTTCAACGAAGAGAAAAGCCCATACTAATGGAAATGTTATAAACGATTTTATTACTTTTTTTCTGTTCTTTTTTTTGCTCATGTTCTTTATTTCTGATTTTTTTCCCTTCTTTCTTACATTCTTTTTCTTTTCCTTGTCTTTTTTCTCGTTGTTACTCACTAATGGATGGGAATGGATTTCCAGCTTTCAAATGATTTTCATGTATTTTCGTTTTGTATCTCCGGATACGTGAAAAAGAGTAGGATCGGTACAATAGGCACATCCACCGAATACGTCAGGCATCCGTCTCTCAGTCATAAAATAAGTATGAACGCTCGAAATGGGTTTATATTCTCGTGCGGTTACGACGCAAAGGCTGTCGTCAAAATGGATAAGAGCATAAAACACAATGGAAGGAAGAGAAAGAGAGAGAAACAATACGATGCGATAACGGACGACGATATCCTTTCGAATATAGTATTAGATTGTGCGCCTGATGCATCATATTTTCATCTCTCTTTCACTAAGAATGAAAATATCTATAAGAGAGGCAGAGAGTGAGAGAGAGAGAGAGAGAGAGAGAGAGAGAGAGAGAGAGAGAGAGAGAGAGAGAAGGAAAATAAGAAGGAGATAAAGACAGAAAGAAGAAATTTTCATCGATACTCGTGTTTAAAACGATTGAAACGTTTGAAAAAGATGAAAAAAGAAAGGAAAATCTTTCAGATCCTCTCGCTTTTCAAAAGAAGAAAAACGACGAAGGAACCTTTAACGAGTCGATTTTATCTCGTTGACGAGCTTTCTCGATGTTCCAAAAAAAATAAAAAAGAAAAACGAAATATAAACAAAAAAAGCTGCACTCGCTGTTACATAGTTTCCCAATAATATCCGGCTAAAGCTCGGCTTTTTTCGTGAAAGCAATGAAGTGAAAATATTTCGCAAGAACGAAGAGAGCAAGAGATAGATACGAGGGAAACTTTGCGGAAAGAGAAGAAGATTCGTAGATCTTAAGCTTGATTAGATCACATCGTGGAAACTCATATTATAACTGGTTTCTTCTTTCTTTCTTTCTTTCTTTCTATTTTACTTTCTTTTTTACGAAGGAAAAGTTTTTCGAATAGTCTTCTGATCGTTCGATAGATCCGTACTTTTCTCACTCCAATGGACAAAGATAGAAGATATTTTTTTTCCAAGTGAAACATATTTTTTTGATAATCCCAGTTAAGCTCTTATGCGACTTGATCGAATTATTTCTTTTGATTTTTATAAAAATGTACAATCGTATTTAATAGTTCGGTCGCAATATTCGACAGTGAATTTCATTGAGTTTCACAATAAATTCAACGATCGACAATGAATTTCAACGAAAAAATCGATATTTTTGCTTTTATTTTTGTTATAATTATTTATAAAAATATTCGTGTGGATTGAACGTTTTTCTGTTCTTTCTTGTTGTTATTAGAACAATATTCACAGAAAATTTCATTGAGAAAATCAATTTATATTCTTGTGACTATTACAACAATATTTGCATCAATTTAACGTTGCAATATTTTAAAGAGAGATTCATTAAGTAAATCAATTCTTTTCTTGTTATTATTAGAATAATACTCAGAAGAATTTAAAAAATAATTACAAAAAAGATTTCATTTACTGAAAAAATCAATTACTTTCTTATAACTGTTTTAACAATAATCAGAATATAGTTTGACGTTGTAACATTTGACAGAAAATTTCATTAATAATAAAAAAGAAAAAAAATTAAACTTTTTCCAACTAATACTTATCAACGCGTTATTCCTTTTTATCGTATATAGTGGACTTACGTGAAAGAATAAAATTGACGATTTGAAAATCATACAACGAAGTAGTTTCTAACTTGATCTCGTAGATCAGATTTTTCAAGCTAAAAAGAAAGACAAAAAGAAAGAAAGTTAAAATAAAGGGAAAAAGAAAGAAAAAACGAGAGATCGGTAAAGGGCAGTTCGTGCGTTATGTGAAAGGCAAGGATTTTGATATTCAGAGGACGATCTTCGCTCTCTCCTTCCTTTGAAAGCCCTCTTCAACGGTACCGAGCACTCCCATTTTCCACGCGTTACAAATACGGAACTGGAAGTTTGCACTGCGATTTAAAGGAGAGCTAATTGCAATCTGATGAAGAGAATGAGAGAAAGAGAAAGGAGAGAAGATGCATAGCTTTAACAGAGGTATTCACCGATGAAAAATTGAAAACGTCGTGCCACGTCTCATTCTTAGAACGTTTGCAACCATTTCGACGATTTGCGAAAGCTTTACAGAGATCCTATGATATTCTCTATCTCTTTCTATCTCTCACGTTCTTCCTACAAGAATTACAAAGATAAAAAAGGTACAGAAAGTTTATCGCGCCAAACCACGCTTTTCCATTTTCTCGCTCTTCTATAGAAGAAGAAGAAGGAAAAGAAATAGAATCGAGAGACAAGTTGTTACAAATAGAAATAAACCTCGGGATGCAACCTCGACGAGTGACATCGTTTAAACGAAACGTTTGCGGAAAATGTATGTTCTTTCTGTCTGCTAACACAAATACGAACGACTTTAATAATCGACGAGAGAAAAATCAAAGAATCTGATAAGTTCAATCAACAAAAGTAGATTTTAATGTAATTATTTATGTAAATTTCTGTTACGAATATTCTTCTTATCATCGACAACGAAAACAAATGAATCGGACTAATTAATTTTTTAATTATTATCAATTTTTTCTTTTTTTCTTTTTGGAGAAAAGTATACTTTGCAAAAATATTACTAATATATATTTTTATAGCTATTAATAAAATAGTTAATTTCTTAAAAATTATGTGAATTATTATGTATAGATATACTTAAAAATCTCTCGTAATATTTGACGAATCTTAGCATCTATTAAAAAAGAGAGAAGAAAGAAAGAGAGAAAGTAACATTATGTGAAGCATCCAACGAGTTTCCAAAATCTTCGAGGACGAACCCAGATTCTCTCTTCTCTCTCTCTCTCTCTCTCTCTCTCTCTCTCTCTCTCTCTCTCTCTCTCTCTCTCTCTCTCTCTCTCTCTCTCTCTCTCTCGTATATATATATATATATTTCTCCTCGTTAAGTCGTTCTACCAAACGAGAATGAAGCCAAAGAAAGAAGTTTGAGCTTTTCTCCTAACAAGAGAGAAATGAGTTACGCGCTATTGCTCGAAACCGTAGTACAGGAAAACTTGGTTTGTTAAAAAACAAGGAGATGGAGAACGTATCTTTCCTTCTTCCTTTTCGTTGCGTCAAATCGTACAAACGAGCATTCTTTCTCCCATTCTAAATTATTATACGATGTGTAAGATGAGAAAGAAAAAGAAAAAGAGAAAGAGAGAAAGAGAGAGACTATATTGTTATATTAAGTTATCAAATATAAGATCTTCAAGAAAACTTGAGAAGGAGAGAGAGAGAGAGAGACATATTTTTTGAGAATAGTTTAACTTATGATGAGGTTGAATAAATCAGGACAACAAATTTAGATCAAATTACAGGAATTGCATATACAAATGATAAATATTTGGAGAATATTATCATAGAAATTTTTCACGTTTTTTACTCTCTAATTCATATCTTACA
This sequence comes from Vespula vulgaris, assembly GCF_905475345.1. Classification (NCBI taxonomy): domain Eukaryota; kingdom Metazoa; phylum Arthropoda; class Insecta; order Hymenoptera; family Vespidae; genus Vespula; species Vespula vulgaris. Next base: position 8,491,792 of record NC_066593.1, read on the forward strand.
TATTTAAATGATATACATACTTAATCGTGTTTAATAAATATGATAAATAAATATATATAGACATATATATATATATATATATATATATATATATATATATATATATATGATACAATGTACATATATATATTTAATACATAAGAAGATATTTAAAAATATATCTAGAAACAAAAAGTATAAATATTGCAATTTCTAAATTCTATTCTATCTAATTTATGTGTTTATATACTTGTTCATATATGTATATCAAATTTTATTAATCTACTTATAATATATTTAAATGTACTTTCAAATATATTTGCATCTCTAACTACAAATATACAAATATACAAATACATACATATGTATATTCGTTCTATACGAGAATAATAATTTGACAAAACGATGGAAAGCGAAAAAATGTAAGAGAGAAAAAGAGAGAGAGAGAGAGAGAAAGAGAGAGAGCACAATGGTGGGTTGCGGAAGAGGGTGCGGTTGAGCAAAAAGGGGTATTGGAGGGGAGGCGTTTTGATCGTCGTGCCCCCTGTACGAAAGGAATGACGGAGGATAGAAGAGGGTAAACGAGAGAGGACACGAGAGGGTGGAACTGGCCGGCAGGCACTGCTGCCGATCGATGCCACCAGCATCGTGTATCTCTCTCTCTTCTCTCTCTCTGCCTCTGTCTCTCTCCCCTTCCTCTCTCTCTCTTCCCCTCTCTCTCTCTCTCTCTCTCTCTCACTCTCACTCTCTCTTTCTATTTCTTTCTTTCTCCCATTTAACTGTGTTTCAAACTGCGTACACGTGCGGATGTATTCGTGTGCACACGCACGCAAATGAACGAACGGGACGTGTTCTCTGTCCTCCGTTCAACTGGGGATACTATTAGATTGACAGGGTCCTAGAGGTAAGAGAAGAGGGGGTTGCTATCGTCGCAGAATCGTGCCTCGAAGCCTGACCGACTCTACCCTTGTGTTCTTTTGCCCTTTCTTCCCCGTTTTTCTTTTCCTTTTCTCTCTCTCTCTCTCTCTCTCTCTCTCCCTCTCTCTCTCTCTCTCTCTCTCTTTCTCTCTCGCTCTTTCGCTCTTTCGCTCTTTTTTTTTCTTATTATTCTTTGCTCTTTTTCCTTTCGATTCTCAGAAAGGATTTCTCTGTGTCTTTTCTCTTCTGCTTTTTTCTATCTTCTTTCTTTTTTCTTTCTTTTGTCTTTTTTCCTTTTTTCTGTTTTCCTTTTTTTTTACAAACGAGGTAGAATTGAATCCCTGCCAATTTGAAAGTTTCCTCGTGGAATGGAAGAATAAAATACCTATATAATATTAACGTACATGCATATCATATATATATATATATATATATATATATATATATATGTATGTATGTATATATATGTGTATATATACTATATATATGAATGTGTTTATTCTTTAAGAATGATATCTCGAAAGAGTACACGAGTATTCAGCCATTTCAAACGATACAAGCCGGTATGACTAAGGCGATAGGTATTGCGTAAAAAAAAATAAATAAGTAAATAAAAAATAAAATAGAATAAAAATTATATTAAAAAAAAAGAAAATAAAAAAAGAAAAATAGTAGAAAATATCAAACCAGTCAAAATTTCCGAACGACTAATTCCCAATCGATACATTACATTTGTATAGTGACGTTGGTTCAGCCCGGTATAGATCGATCGCTCGCAGCAACGGTGCGAGACGAAGCGAAAAGAGGAATGGGGAATGGGAAACGGGGAATGGGGATAAAGGTGGGGATTGGAAAACGTGCGGCAACGCGTCGATAATAATTCGACGAGTGATTTCGACGTGGCCCGGGCCCGTATAATCACCCTTATTTCTCGCGTACCTTTTAATACGGTCATCCCTCGAACCTCTCCCAATCCTCGTTCATCCCTTCTCGTTATAACCCTTTACCATCGTCCAGCTCGACGAATTCGTGATTTCACGCGCGTCTAACCGCGCTAACGAAGCTAAAATTAATCGTTTGTCGCGTGTAATTCGCGATATATGTACGTAGATATGTACAACACATTCGGTTACCGTCCGTCAGTCCGTAGAAATAATTGCTCACTCGTCTCTTTCTACTACCGAACTATCTAACTACCTACCTACCTACCTACCTACCTACCTACCTACCTACCTACCTACCTACCTACCTACCTACCTACCTACCTACCTACGTACCTACGTACCTACCTACCTACTTACCTACCTACCTACCTACCTACCTACCTACCTACCTACCTACCTACCTACCTACCTACCTACCTACCTACCTACCTACCTACCTACCTACCTACCTACCTACCTACCTACCTACCTACCTACCCACCTACCCACCTACCTACCATAGCTACCTACCTACCTACCTACCTACCTACCTACCTACCTACCTACCCACCTACCTACCGTAGCTACCTACCTACCTACCTACCATAACTACCTACCTACCTACCTACCTACCTGTCTACCTACCTATCTATTTATCTTTTCTCCCTACCTAACCTCTCTTCGTCGCTTTACTCCCTTTTGTACCTTTATCGCACGAATATTAATTTCATTCGAGTCATCCGCCTGTACAGGAACGTTTCGATTAAACCTGATTACCTCATTGTATATTTTCTCATTGTATATTATTTCTATCAGAGGATCATCAAATGCGATGTTTTCCGTTTTTTCTTTTTTTTTCTTCTTTTTAATTTTCAGTCTATATTTGCTTAACTTATTGTTTTATTTACGTTTATATATATAATATATAATATATATGTACACATATATCATCCTTTAGGATAGAAGAATTTTGATATGGATAAATTTATTTCTAATAAATGTTTTCGATTTAAACTCTCACGTCGACTATGTTATGTCTTTTCTTTTTTCTTCTTTCTTTTCTTTTATTTTTCTCTTTTCTTTTTTAGGATTTTTACATTAGATTTTTTTACACAAGATATTAACATCTTTTAATTACGAAAAATTAATCGATCGAGGTACAATGAGAAGTATTTAATTTCTAACAACAGCAATAATAACGAAGAAAGAATTTTTTTATTTTACTTACATATTATGTTTTACAATAAATGTTTTAACAATAAAACATTTTTGATAAGGACGAATTAATCATTTCCTTTCGTCGACTTTATCAAAATATGGATATATGTATAATCCTATACAATAGCAATAAACATTCAATCCCTTGACAGAGCTTCTGCCTTTCCTCTTCCACTTCACTCATCTTTAACAAAGGCTCTCTTCCAATTCTCGTTTCGTCAACATTTACAATTCCCGCCGTTTTAGTTCCTTTCAACCATCTGGGATGAGTTAAATGGCATCCTTACAAATTACCTGTTCCGAACGATTTATCAATGTCTTCTTCTTTCTCTCCACCTCTTCAACCGCCTTCTCTACCTCTTCTTCCTCTTTCTCTTCCTCTTTCTCTTCCTCTTTCTCTTCCTCTTCCTCTTTCTCAACCTCCATCCCCTCTACCTCTTCTTTCTTTTCCACCTCCTCCTCCTTCTCTTCCTCCTCTTCCTGCTTCTTCTTCTGTCAACCCCTTCGAAAACGTTTCGTCGTAAGCATTATTATCGCAGGGATATTCTTGCATCTTTATGACGCTTAAAAATTGTTAGCTAGCTACCTTAATGTATCCTCGCTCCTTTCGAACTTTCAAAATGCATGCTTGGTAACTTTAATATTCAAATAGTTAGAGAAATTTTTCAAGTTTATCACTTTATATTTGGAATAATTAAAAAGAGAAAAAAAGATCTAAATAAATAATTTATTTTAAGGTCTCCTTGAGAGGAATAACAAAATATATTATATAATAATGTAAAAAATATTATATAATAATATTATATAATAATAATTGTTTATTTAATTCGTATAATTCGTCTAATAATATATATTACTATGAACATAAATACTATTTTATAGTAAATACAGTGTATATAGAATATATGTACATATAGTACTTTTTATAATACATAAATTATAAAGAATATTTATTTTTTTTATTATAAAAATATTTAGAATAATATTGTATTTGATAATAGTAAATAATTTTTTTAAATAATGAATATTTTTTTAAAATAAAACTTTTTTTTTTAATTACACGGACAATATACGCGACATACGTAAAATAGATATGTAAGTATGTGTGCAAGCATAATTTCGGTGTATAATAAAAAATTAGTAACGGAATAGAAACGAGCTCGCAAGCTAAAAAGAACGTCGACATTCGTAATTTGATTATTATTAACGAGAGAAAGAAGCACATGAAAAAAATATTGTTACTTCCCAACGCTAGTTCTCGTAGAAAACCGAGCGAGGAAGTAAACAATAATTAATAATTTTTCCGTAAGTGCATAACAGTTTCAAAGGTATCTACACCATCGTATTAAATAATAATGATAACAATGTGTGTTCGCTGTCATCGTTAACATCGACAAAATGATCGTATTCTCTCGTCTCTGACAAATCATGTTCAATTTTAACAAGTCACTCGAAGTGAATTAATTTAAAGATTTACATCTCGTCAATTTGTTAATTTTTTTCTTCTTTATTTATTATACAAATACATATATGGATATATATATATAACATACACATTATTATTATATCTATATTTATAATGTATACGTAACAATATATATACATATATTTTATTGAATTGAATTATTATGTAATTATAACATAATATAATATAACTACACTGTAATAGTGTGTATATATATATATATATATATATATATATATATATATATACTATACACTATAATTTAATTTATAATAAAATACACTGTAATTTATTCAAACTTATATAAAACGTATAAATTTCAATAAAAATACATACATACATATATATACACACACATGTGATATGTTCAGCAAAAAAAGGGAAGAGAGTACTACAAAATAAAATTCTATTCGATCTAGTAGAAAAGATCATCGAAATAATAGAAATCATAGAGATACTAAACGATTAGACGAATGTCGAAGAAAGTAGAAACAGACGACGTGAAATATCAGACGGCAATTACTCGGAAGGTCATTCATTAATATTCTACATTACTCGCATGCATATGCATACGTCTGGGGTGGCTACACACTCGTGACTCGGTGTCCTCGACTCTGCTCCGTTTCTCTCATAACCTCGCCCTCTCTCTCTCTCTCTTTCTCTCTCTCTCTCTCTCTCTCTCTCTCTCTCTCTCTCTCTGTCTCTGTCTCTGTCTTTGTTCTGTCTCTGTCTCTGTCTCTGTCTCTGTCTCTGTCTCTGTCTCTGTCTCTGTCTCTGTCTCTGTCTCTGTCTCTGTCTCTGTCTCTGTCTCTCTTTCTCGAGAAATAAAATCATTTTCTCTTGCTGAATGATGAATATAAAAAAAAAACGAAAATTTTCTAAACGTATAATTATCATAAAATACATATATATATACACACACACACACACACACACACGCGCGCGCGCGCGCACACACACACACACACACACACACATA
>NC_066593.1:8507273-8512273 GCF_905475345.1 Vespula vulgaris
AGAGAAAGAGAGAGAGAGAGTGAGTAAGAGAGGGAAGTGGATGCGTTTGAGCGGAAAATTGTGAGCTCGTAATCGGGACTATGTAATAACTTCACGCTAGCACGACGATATATCGGCTCTACGAACATATTAGCTTCCGTATAATACTTCATCGTAGCTAACGTTACTCGCGAACAACGAAATACTATCCCGTTTGAAGTACCAACCGGTTAAGTATACACACACACACACACACACACACATATACTAGATGGATGTTAATATACAGCTAGCCGTTCGTTATATTCTCAAAAGCATTGCAATTAGTATCGGATATGTATTCGTCCTTAGTTTCCCTTAACTCTTTTTTCATCGAAATTTCCGTGAATTTGATATACATATGAAATCGTGAAATGTCGTATAAATATTATTCTGATTCCCCTCTATAGTCTATATTCATTCGAATATTTTTGGAAGATGATTTAGATGTGATATAGTCATTTATTGATTATAAAAAAAAAACAATTTTCTTTAATAATAAAAAATGATATTCGTTAAGTATCATAACGAATCGTTTCGTTGATCTTTGTATTATATTCACTCATATCTTACTTTTCTTTAAGATTTTTTAATAGTTTATTATTTCGGTTAGCTTGGACGTTTAAAGTTTCAACTTTTGTTGTTACTTTTAAATTTGAATACCATATTGAATACTATAATGAACGTTGTTACCCCATGATAAAGGGAATCATAAACGAGATAAGATGAATTTTCTTTTTTCTTTTTTTCACGAAATGTGAATATTCTATCATTTATAAATGATAATGAATATTCTCATGTGTCTTAGCTTTCTTTTTTTTTCTCTTATCCATGTTCGTTTTAATAATTAAATTTTTAATGATCCCCTTGTTGAATACACATATATACGGTAATAAACGTGATCTAATTAGAGGTCCTATGTAAAAGAATGGATGCTAGGAAGCTAGTGCTGACGAAAGCGCTAATTGCAACTTCTTTTCCTCTTTTTTCGTCTGTTTTCGTTTCTTTCCTAAAAAAATTCTTTTAACGAGAGAAAAGGAAAAAGAGAAAGAGAAAGAAGGAAGTCCTCGTATTCATTCGAATCAAATCGGTTCGGCACCTACTATTCCTCATTTCTTCCCTCTCTCTCTCTCTCTCTCTCTCTCTCTCTTCACTATTTTAATTTATCCTTCATGTATCTTTCTCTTTTCAATTCAATCACCAAATTCAAATTCAAAATTAAATATCATCATGTACAAAGCATACCGAACGTTCGAATTGTATGAGCGATTATAGAAAAAAGAAGAAGGAAACAGGAAAAGAAACAGAAAAAAAATTAGAGCAACATTCAAAATAAATGAAAAATCTTCTTTCCAATTAATTATTCTAATCGACAAAACAGATACGTCCTCGTCGAATCGAGAAGCATTCACGCATTCCTTTCGATCGATTAATCTTGATTAACTAATTAAAATAAAACTAAAACTAAAACTTACACACGTTAATTAACCTTTCCAGAGTAGATAGCAGCAGCATTATCAGCATTTAACAAAACACGAATACACGCACACAGAGATTAAGAAATCTTGATATAATATTTATCAAAAGATACACGTATGTATGCAACAAACACATACATATACACATACGCACATATAAATATATATATATATATATATATATATATTAACACAGAGATATATACATAAATAAATATATGCGGAAGAATACGATTGTACGCGCATAAAAATATCGAAAGCGAAGTCTTTCGAAACATATCTTCAATATGGTGCAAAGTCGGATCTAACGATAGAATCTATTGTTTTAATGCGACACCCGCTAATGATTACATTTCCAAGCTATTAATTATGTAAGTATCGTTATCGTCGTTTAGCGAAAATACAATTATACGCCCATCGATTTCCATGTATGTGAGAAAGATGATATTACACGAGTGTATGTATCCATTTACGTTGTGTGCCTGAGATAAAATATTATAAAGAAAATGAACGAATACGAAAGATATGATGAGAATGAAGAGAAATAGAGTTTAGAAAGAAAAATATGAAGGTGACGATGAAAAAAAAGATAATGTTAAAGATAAGAATTTTGAAAGGGGAGAGAGAGAGAGTGAGAGAGAAAGAAATAGAGAGAGAGAGAGAGAGAGAGAGAGAGACAGAGAAGAGAGAGAGCGAAAAAGAAAGAGAGAGAGAGATAAAGAATATATGAGAATGAACGTGAGAATGAAAGACAAAGAGATATATATGACATGCATCTTCCTTCGACCTTGCCACGTTAAATTCACTGCGAAGAAAATTTCAATACATTATGTATAATAACATTATACATATTATATAAATATATAAATACATATATACATATACACATATATAGATATAAATTTAAATATAAATATAAATATACATGTAGCGCGCGCGCGTGTATGTGCGTCGTGTGTGTGCATGCGTGCGTGTGCGTGCGTATGTGCGTGCGTGTGTGTGTATAATATATTGAATATATAACATATATGTACACACACACACACACACACACAAAGGAAAAGAGCATTAGACGATGTGTCGTGTGTTTGTACATATATAATACTTTATCATGCGAATTAATGCGACTCGCGATATATAAAAGAAGAGAAACACGGACATGTACACACGTAAACACGTACATAAAAATACAGTGAAAAAAAAAGAAAAATGGAAAGAGAGTGAGAGAGCAAGAAAGAAAGATGAATAACAAAAAGAGACGCACGCATACATCCGCATAAATTACACATAGAAGAGGAACGTTCGTGAAAAATGATCTTCGAAAATAATAAGCGAATTTTAGAGCTACGCGATCAACGATATTCGAAAAGATTAAAAAATTAAAAGTTCGAAAGAATTACAAGGAAGAAATCAAAGAACACCATACGAACGATGTTCGATCTCGGCTTCCTAATCTCGATCTTAAAATTAAGAGATAGAAAAAAAAATAAATATAAAGAGAAAAAAAAATAGAAAGAAAAAAGATGGCCTTTGGATTGAATTTTATTCAAATCGAATGATTGATAAATCTTTGATCGTCTTTAAATTTTTTGACTAGAAAATTTTCAATGATTTGAATAATATCAATCATGAAAACTTCAATGATCGTTTTCAATGATAAATCTTTGATCGGTTTAAAGGTCTGAATTTTTTTTTTATTAAAAACTGTTCAATAAATTTCAATGATATCAATGACTAAATTCAAACGTGTCAAAAATTTCCCTTATTGTCCTGTTGAGATTATGGAATACAGATTATGATTACAGAAGAAAAAAACAAATGTCCTATAATAAAATGGTTGAATAATCTGTTAAGGATACATCTGAAAGGAAGATTTCGAGGCTTCAACCAAATAAATTCGAGGCTGATACATTTATCGCGATTGATGGAGAAACTTCGTATATCATAATCCCTTCTGTTAAACGACAGTAGTATTGGTGTGGTGGTAGTGATGGTAGTAGTAAGGTGATGGTGTGGTGGTGATAGTTATAGAGATCATGTAGAAAAGCTTTCTCCCGCTACCCTCTCAAGCCTCGCAACCTAAACTGGAGGAAGTCGAAGAATGGCGTCGGGGTTGGAACATTTCCAGGAAGCCTCGTTCTCCTCTTATTGATTTTTATTTCATATCCTTGGGCCATCTCGATGTACTCTCTCTCTCTCTCTCTCTCTCTCTCTCTCTCTCTCTCTCTCTCTCTCTCTCTCTGTCTCTGTCTGTTTTCCTTTTCCTCTAAGAAGTATATATTAGCGTAGTCCGTAACCTCCATGCTCTCTCTTTCTTTCTCTCTCTCTCTCTATCTAACTATCTATTCTCAACCTAATAATTGCACTTTTCGAGACCCCCTTTTTTTTCTTTTGCTCTCCTATATAATCTTTTTCTCATTGTCATCGTGTTACACACTCTCCTTTCTGTCTCCTTCTAACCCAACCGATACCGTTCTATCCTATCGGCCTATCGTAGCTGATTAAAAATGTTGCCTCTATTACTTACTACTCTCTCTCTCTCTCTCTCTCTCTCTCTCTCTCTCTCTCTCTCTCTCTCTCTCTCTCTCTCTCTCTTTCTTCACGCACCTCCACATATTGCTCATAAACACAAATCATTTCTATCTTTCCTATCTTTCCAATTTATATCTCACATATTTTTAAAGGAGGTGTAAAAGCCGAGACTCGAACTTTCGCAGTTTTTAATTCGACTCGAAATAAGATCAAATCGTTCTACATGTTTAGATCTTTGAAATGGATTGTAATTATATCTAATACATTGTATAAGAAATAAGAGAAAAAAAGGTAGCGAGAAAAAGAGAAGATAAAGGGTGAATGCAAGAAAGAGAAGTAAAAAGACGAAAGAAAAAAAAAAAAAGTTGGAATACACTTTTCCTTTGATAAGATGAAAGTCACAAAAGAAAAGGACTCCTGTATCATCGGAAGTTTGTACAAAGAATTCTAAACGATACTATACATATACACACGCGCGCGCGCGCGTATACACACATATATACACATCATACACGAAAGATAAAAAAGAAAAAATGTCAGAAAGAAACTCGCCAGTGCGAAGTTATCTCACGTAAAACTAACTATGGCTCTAATATGTAATATAATGTACAATATCACGCGCGCGGACCGTTCCTCCAGCAATAAAAGATGAAGGACGAAGGGCGGTGACTAACATAATGGAAACGATATTCGATCTTTTCGATGCACCTTCTCATGTTTCTCTCTTTTTATTATCTTTTTTCTTCTTTTCTCTTTTTTCTTATTCCTTTTTTTTTCTTTAGCCTCATTCTTACAACAATTTTCTCCGGAAACGGTGTTACCCACTTTATCTCACGAGAGGAAAGATTAAGGATCATCATTCTGAGAATTCGATCAATATCAATTTGATGAGGGCTGACTACTTGTAAGATATTTCTTTTCTTTTTCCTTTTCTTCTGTTTTTTTATATTAAAAAAAATTTCCTTGCGGAAA